>NC_074687.1:34346117-34646117 GCF_029448725.1 Salvelinus fontinalis | reverse complement strand
AGACATCATTTGATGTCTACAGTGAATTAATACCAACAGCTGTTATAATAAGATGAGTAGTGTTATACATTCAAAGGTTTTGATTAAAAAGGATTACCTGAAAATGTGATTTTTTTAGGGAGTATTTACAGTCTATTTATCTGATCGTCATTTTCAATACCTGTCAAAGGCACATCATCTAAAGTTCTCTATCTAGTCCTCCTATAAACTAGTGGAAGAGTTAAGATGTCTTGAGACCTCCATCATGACTTCACAGGCGAATTACATCCTGTTTGACACGTCTTGATTTGCATGCCATTACATTCACCATTTGATCTCTTCAAATGAAAGAGTGCCGTTGAGTTGGAGATCAGAGCTGCCCACTACTGCATATGGTCACGCTTCTTAGATTGTAATTAAAGTTGAAAGTTGTGCATCAAGTCTATGTGTTAAGTATCTAAAGAGAGAAATATTGATGCGTGCATTTCAGCATACAGTCGATACCTTATCAATATTTAATAATAAGGAATCAAAGTACTTATAGCAGTATTTTAAATATGGCAGTATTGGTAAATATTGCATGAAAACAGTCATGCTCAAACATGTTAGATGCTCATTTTGTTGAGACACACCTTACACCAAGATAAACATCTACCTCTCCATTTCAGATGGTGATCTGAAATGCAATGCTGAATATCATTTCTTATGTCCAAACATGGAGGAATATAGAATACAGTATGAAAGCGAAAATGTCATGAATTGACATCACGAGAGATTACTGGAGACTTTTGGAAAAAGTGACCATTTTGGATTTCAGTCTCTGTTTGGTATCTGACAAGCCTTTGTTGCTATGCTTGTTGCTAGTGAATGAACAGTCTCTTTCATAGCATAATGTCAGGACATATGAATTCTTCTGAGAAGATTTACCTAATTGATTTAATTGGGACCAGGTCGCTCTGTGACTATTTTCCATGTTATTTTGATTCAAATCGCTAGAGTTATACTTTCACAAGTGACATGAACATGTACAAGCACAGTAACCAACACTGTATTCGACCAGCGAATAACAACGATGATATTGTAAAGATCTAATCTCCACCATTGCTTTTCACTTTCTAGTCATGGCAATACCACTGCTTACAATGGCAATACCTACAACACAAAGTATCATTCAATGCCCACAGCTTTGTTAAAAGACAAAATGGAAGCTGCAGTGTGTGGTGTGTTTATGCCTGCGTGACATCTCTTCATGGTGGCACTATGGGGGAGGTATATGTAGGATAACACAAGGTTAGCCTTGTGTAGACAACTACCCATCTCACAAAGACAGGAGGGGATTTTGAGAGACAGCCAAAGCAAAGCATTCTCTGTTCTACAGATAGCAATGCTATCTGTAGCATTGGGTAACTAAGTGCTGTGGGTAACTAAGTGCTCTATGGAAGTTATTTATCCATGAATGTACAGAATTCTCCCTCAGATATGTAAAAGCAAAGCGTGTCACCATATCGCACATGTAAACAACCATCGTGAACTGGTAAGGTATGTCAATTATTTTACGACTTCCCATTTCATCAAGAAAGTTTGATGACTCCCATCCAAAACCTGTGAAAAGGAATTTATGGCAGACGAAGGCCTAGATGATTTCACAATGTTTGGCATTTCTGAGGAAACCACATGGTGACAAAAACATAATTTATTTAATTCTCTCTGGGCTGTACAAAGACTGCCTTGGACCTGTGCCTCCATATCCTCCAATAGGAACCACAAGAAGACAGAGTCCCTGGAATGTGAAATGCAGGGAATAGTTTAGCCATGCAGAACTTGACAGGTCTCCTTTTCACACAGGTCATTCAAATAAATACACTCCTAGAGGTCACAATACTTTATGCCTCAACATGAAGCAAACATGAGCTTCGTAGGTAAAGTGAAGACCTGTGCCTGTAGCAAATGTGCAAAGTGAATCAAACCAACTAGTGTTTTCACAGCTGTGGATAGGAAATAAGGGGACACTCTATCCCTCTCCTGTTCTCACTCTCACTCTCCTGCCTGCGTCTCCACATCCTTAATAAACCTTTAAAACACCTCTCCGGATCACTTCAAAATGTGTTTCAGGGCGAAGCAATACGCTCATTTTGAAAAGTTAAGCATCAGACATGTGCTTCTGCTAACAAAATTGATACTTCCAAAAGGTTGTTACCACAGTGATTCATCTACATAATGCTCTGGAACTAGGAACAGGGTGTAAGTCCAGTTTTATACACTTAAACAGAGAATTCCTGTTATTGCATTGTCAAGAGAGAGGAGTAGTCTTGCTTAGATAAAGATGCTGTACTTGCTTTTTTTGTTGGGTAGTCCACTTTGTGATTTGACACAATTCTACTAAGTTGCACATACAGAATGTTGACCGCCCCCAATGATGGGTCACCGTTCTCAAAGCTGGTTTTCCTCACACTGTACAAATACATTTATCTTGATTATACAAAGATTGTAATAAAATATGAAAAGATACTTTTCTGGACCCATTCTGCCCAATTGAAGATGTCATTAAATTGTGTAAAAGACCATGCTGAAAAGCTACTTACACTTGATAGGGGCTGATGTATCATTGTTGACGCTGTGCAGGGAATTGGATGTAACCTATATTGCATTGCGGTGAATTAGGAGACTAGAGAGGCCTGATCGTTCAGTCCAACTTAGTTCTCTATCTGGCAAGGGCTTCACATTCTGAGAATTCTCCTGCAAAGTCTTACAGCTGCAAAGTCTTACAGCCTTGCATTTCTTGTCATATCATTAATATATTATCAAATCATTTCAGTTTTATTGGAAACATTACTCTACTGTACACTGATCTTCTATCGATTTTCCTCTATAAAACATGTAAATAATGTTCTTGTACCTTTCATTGAACAAGCAAAAGTATCATTTCTGATTGTCCTTTTGGGCAATTCATATTGCTGGTTAACAGTAGCTGGACCTTATCCCTTTCAAATTGAATTATTGCTACAATAGTTTCCATTCGGATGAAACGGGCTCCTCCTTCACATCACTACCTCCTATCTAATCTGTACCTCCATAAGGGAACCTCATGCCTGTACAGTAAATATTTATATGTCACAGAGATCAAAGGCAGGATCTAAATCAGATCTGTATGATTACAGTAGGAGTCCCACGGTACGGGAGTGCATGGAGCAACTCACACACAGCAGCACCGGAGGAAGGCATGGTGAGACTATCTTGATTTCCCTGCCTGGGTTTACAAGTGCAACCGCTGCCCCTGGGCAGTTCCAGGGGTCACCTGAGAATTCAGAGCCAAAGTCTGGCAATGTGTGGTTAGTCTTTCAAACAGTAGAGTAGACCTAGACCCCTTCCCGTCCCACGTAAAGATTGCTCCTAGCCTTAGTTCATTGACAGCTGGTATGACTTGGGAAGTGAAGGGAGGCAGAATAAAAACGATAACTAGGAGCATATGGAGGAAATAGCTGGGCCAATGGGACTGCTGAGTGGGGTCAGTGTACTCCCAGAACCACCCACGATCCATCTCTCCCCACCGCCCCCAGTCTCTGTCCCCTGAACCACATCCTGCTACACAGGTGCAATTGTAATTGACTACTACACTTGTCATATTAGACATGATCCACTAGACTAGCACTTCCATATGCTGTGAAACATGATATTCAACTACAGCAACTTGGATTAGGCCATTTTGATGGTCGTGTGTAAGGAAACCCTAGATTCTTGCCACCCTGAAACTATACTTTAATTGTTCGCCAAGGAGGCCAACAAGTGTTGAAGGAAAAAATGGGTCTGTAACGACTGTAAAAATGTGGATGGTTCTAAAGCTTTCCGAAACTTAAAAGTCATTCCAGTTTGGGGCCTGACAGACAAGGTACAGTAGGGCACAGAGGCACAGCAAAGCATCTGTGCATGACAAAAAATGAAGCATATAATTCCTGAGTAGAGAGACCAGCCCACCATTTCACACACACTAAAAGGGTGGCACCCCCATTGGGTACAAAACACAGCTGGACAACTGCAACAAACTCTTCATAGGCTGATGATGGTAACATCTCCTTACCGCAGCCAGTTCTCTCCTCTATGATCATTTCCATGTGTTCACCTGTCACTCAAAAACACGAAGCAAATGTATCTCCCGGAAAAACTGGGTTTGAAAATCTATTTGTTTGAAGTCCAACCAAGTCAACTCCATGGGACGCTGTGTCTGAGTAAAAGACGTCAGTGTCAAAGAGATGGACTATGCTCAATTGAATATGTGCATATTAAATATAATTTAAAATTTGATTACACATATTTTTTACATTTCTAAGATGAAACTGCATAGCTTTCCTTCATGGTGCCCCAGATTTCCCTCCCAATACAGCACAATGAAGTATTTCATGTTAAGTCTAACAGCTGAGCCAAATCCCTTGTAGTGCTACCTTCTAGTTTTCCCCTGCTTGAGGCCGCCATATGCCCAGTCCTATTTGCCTGTCTTTCCTATACCTCTCTTAGACATCGCTTTCTTGTAGACGCAGTTCCTAAACTTCTCAGCTACTATTTCAACTCAGGATTCCCAATTAAATACCCAAGTCCACCCTGTTCCTGTGTTACATTGCAAATAGCCTACTGTGCATGCAAGGTCAGCTTAATTAGTTAGTTACCATGAATTGCACTGGTATTAGCCTATAACATACTGTAACTGTTGTTACAGTTCAAACCTCTCTCCACCTCTTAACTGCATCTGGAAAAAGGAGAACTGGGTAAAAGGGGAGGTGAAATGTCTTTCCCTTGTGATTAAAGTGTTGAGCAACCAGAGGAAAGTTGCATGACTAAGTCTTCACTCCGGTGAATATAAAGTGCAGCCTCAGCAGATTTCATCATCCTATGGTCTGACAGGACTCTTCCAGGTAGCCAACAAACAGTGTTGCGACAAGACCTGACCTGACCTAACACAACCAAGTTCCCCTCTCTCACAGTTTCACCAGGAGAGGAAAGGGGAAGGAGGGACTAGACATAAGTATCTGTTAACTTTCACCTTGGGCATCGTAAAAGGAGATGAGGCATACAAAAGTGGATAAATAAATTCTTTGACTGATTTGAGAATTGGCCCTGTTATATTTAAACTACAATATGTCAATTAAATTTTTTCAGAACTAAAACAGCACACAATCAGAACCACTATGCATCTTAATTTTCTTGTCATGATATGTCATTATTTATGAAGATAAGATACATAGACAGTAATCGCCCAAACACAATAAGAGGTGGTGCAATATAATGTAAAGTGGTTGACTGTAGTTGTCATTAAGAGTAGCATCAATTGCTCACATTTTGTTACTCCTCGACCCTCCTATCTGAAAAAATTATCGCTGTAACATAACTAGCTCATTAAAGTGAATTACAGAGTACAATTTGGTCTCTTTAAGGTAACCCCTCATCCTCTGATTAGAAACAGATGAGGTACTTGAAACACTTAATTTTCTATTAGGACTGATTAAGGTAGTGCCAAGGGCTACTTCTCTCCGATAAACCAAAAGCTTGGCTAGTATTTGTTATCGTTAATTGCCCTAAATCATCAAGGAGAGGGGACTGAGTTTTATGGAGCCAGTGGGAGTGGGAGTGAATTGTTTAAGGCAACATTTTCATGGGAACTTTTACCACTAAGAAGGACACGTCTCTCTGAGATTTTATTCTTGTTTGTTTTACTCTCATCCACAAGTCTTAGCCCTGGTATCATCTATCGTTGTGAGAAGGAGATATTCCACATGCGGAAGCAGGAGTTGATGATGGGATCTGACAGAGGCATGTGTCTCCTGTCACTCACACTGACACAAAAGGCATTGTGGGAATCTCTCCTGGCAGCTCAGCTTTGATGTGTGTATGCTGGGATGAGTACTGGAACTGCTCCTTTGTTGCTAACACAGACAGAATTCAAAATCTGCATGGCAGAAATTGACAGTTTTCTTGATGAGTTATTAAAACATGGTAATGTATTCAAAGTGCAAATCACTCAGATCTAATGTGTTCCAGATGTACAGTAACATGTGTAATGGGGCATATCCTGGCATACAGTTCAGAGTTAGGCCTATTTGTTGGTCTTCTCGGATGGACGTGTAAATCTACTTAAATAGCTATAGCCATCTAGATTATTGTTCAAACATTTCTTAAAACTCTTTCTTGTAAAAGATACGCAATATCAGGAATACAAAAAGTGATATTGTATAACCATGTTGTAGCATAATAAACCCGGCATATATTTATCTTAATAATGTCATAAAATAAACGGAATAATCTTGATGCACCTGCATTATTCATTCATGTTTACTGTCAAATTACAACCACCCAGGGCATGTCCATGGGGACAACAGTGATTTGGCCCAAAATACCCCAACGTGATTTCATAGTTCTGACAGCAATTTGAATATATTAATTTACATAACTGAAATATCATCTTTCCTTGTCTTCAGGCCCCTAATCTAAATATTCTGAATTCATGTTGTTGTTGTCATTGCACGTAATTCTGTGTCAAGTGGAATTTAATTGTTTTGAACACAAGGCAGCCAATGACGCTTTCGAAGCGGCCAATGATTTTTTCATAACTCCTGACTTTAGTGAAATGACCGCTGTATCAAGAAGATTTTCAGGATGACGTTTTTAGTGTGTTACCCACAGTTGCTCTACTCTACTGGGTGGGAAAGCATCTCACCGCCAGACTCGTCTCTCCCCTGGGCCTGAGGCAGAGGTATTTGGCTCTGTAATAGGAAGTGTCTGGTTAGCACTTAGCAGCTGAAGTGCGCAATCAGGTCTGTTGCAGATTCCCTTACCCACGAGCTGGCCCTGTGGGACCAAGGTTGAGCTAACATCACCTGACGTCTCCCTACACCGGCCGCGCGTGTGTGTATGTGTGTTCAAAGGTTTAGGCAGGACAGTTGGTGCACTGTCGCTGCCCTTGCACAGGGAACACTGTTTTCTCTCTAACACGCTCTGGCAGACCTACAGGGCCTGTCCAGGACTGGATACACCCAGGGATTTAGAGATGACATCCTGTTAGGACCTCCCCTTGTACCCTAAACAGTAAAAGAGCCTTGCATCACACAGTGAAGTGAATGCCTCCATTGTCCTTCAGTGAGATGGGCAGAGCTTTACAGTACATGACAGATGTTAACGTGTCAATATAGCAACTTTATAAAACAATCAACTTTCTTTAAAAAAATTGGTCTTCATAGTCATACAATTAAACATGATTCATGCTAATCAGCATGGGAAATAAATTGTTAAATTTGCTTGGCTAATTAGTCTTAAAATCAGTGAAATGTCAGTTTATTTCATCACAGATTATTTTTGGCTGATTTGCCAATTAACACATCAATAAAATCAATCTAAATCATCTAAAAACGTCAAACATCATCATCTTTCCCTGTTCGAGAAAAAATGGCCACACGATATCACCCTATCTCCTTCACTAATTCATTGAAGACGTGAACTTTGTTTCTGGGAACTGAATTTGGGGATATTAATTTAATGTTCAACTCAGGCAACAAAACAATCGCCTCGCCATTGACTTGGGTGAGGTCAGACTTGAAAGAGAGAAAGCATTTGCCCCCAAACAATATCCATGAATCCTTCAAAGAGGCAATGCAGTGCACTACTGACTCAGCTATAAGGGTCATTTTCTGGTTAGGGGGCTGAACAGGGTCAGTGTAGTTAGAGGGTAAGTCCAGGTCCTGTCCATTGTTCCCCTGCCTGTTTAGTAAGGAGAACTACATTAATCACTCCACTGGTTCAATACCTCACCCTTTCAGGGTTCCCTCAGGTCACACAAGAGGTGACTAAGACCAACTCAAGTCTTCTCTCCCGAAAAAACATCTCTGCACTTACAACCTTAAAGCTGGAATCCTTAATGTTGAAACAGCCACGTCCGTTTGCGATATTACAACAACAAAGAAGCCACAAACACTCCAAACCACGAACACAGTTTTTCCCCTTCGGACATCATTGCACGTGTGATAGAAGAGCGCAATATGTACTGCAATTTTGTTTTACCATGCTGCACGATGCTCCTCAGCTCAGCAACAAAATCAGTAACAATGGTGATGGGGTGGCCAGTGGCACTGTTTCCCCTTACTGCGGATTCCATCTTCAACTAACCTCTCACTTTAGCATCTACTCCCAAGATTGGTTTCCTTGATTCCCAAAATCCGTGAAAAAAATGACCCCTGAACATTTGTCTTCAGATTCCTCTTACTTTTTGACAGGAAGGCACCTCATTGAGAGGTCAGTGCTAACTCAATTCTATTTAATATATTTTCAATCTTATATTCTGCAATGAAATTCTTAATCATTGTTACCCTGTTTTAAAAATCCAAAGTACATACTTTTCTAGCACACACAAATAATACAATACTATTGTATGTCTCCATCATGTTTAGGTAGTATGACTTATTCTGTATGTTTCCGACATTCTTCCCCCTTCCACTACTAGATGACTTGACTTCCACTCCCCTTTAATCTCTGGTTCTAAGCACAGGAGTGAGTATGGCCACTTTTAGACGCTCAACACGTGAGACGTAAGCTACACTGACCCTGCAGGGCCAGAGGTAAGCACCTGACATTTCCTGCTTTTGCTCGTTGTAATCGACCATATCCTTGGTTTACTCGACTTAAACAGAGCAGGGAAGTGTGCGTTTATGCAGTGTAAACCCTCACTGCCATACAGGATGCAGCAGCTGTCGAAAGTTTACCTGCTTGACATAAACTGCAACAGCCTCGTGTGTTTCATTTAGCAGGCCACTGACATGTGATAGGATACCCGTTTTCTCTCAATCAGAATGATTTGGCTTCTACTCACTAACAGGTCACATTCAGAATGTAAAAGTACAGTATTTATCCCTGGTGTGTTTTTATTTGACATGTATTTACCACTTTGAATTCCTCCTCCCTCCCACTAACCCTCCCTCCTTCCTCTCTCCTTTATGTGTACTTTGTGCCGTCTCTGGGGGGACATTAATGACAGCCATCAGAGGCAAATGGTATCTGTTGAATCTACAGGATGGCTGATTCATTGGGCCCCCGCCCCTTGTAGTCATTACCTAAGGAGATTAGGTACATTACATTGCGTTGTGTTTATCTCCATATCAGCACTGCCAGTTTTATATTGTTACACAATACATTTTTGTCTGGATCGCTTGCCATTTCACATAAAACCAGTTGATATATTGCATAGCAACATGAGACAAGCAGTTTGGTCCATTTAACTTCTCAAACAGCCCTCAAATAGTACACCTTAGAGTTGTATAAACACAATGTCCATGTATTTTCTCTTCCTTTTCTGTTCCTTTCTCTCATGCTTTGGCTGTGGTCAGGCTGAGAGAGAACAGGACACGCCTAAAACCCTACAATGTCCCCGGTGGCCAGTGTCAGTTGTGCATGGAGATTGTGGTCCTTGGCCCCTGCCCAAGGATTAGGTGTTCCAGTGAAGAAAGAATTCTTGGCTCCCCCAATACCCCAGAGTGCCTTGGGAATGGCGAGTGTGTGCCCCACTACCCCACCCAAACCCTTTCCCCTCATACCCTGCCCTCACTTCTTGCCCCTGCTGCAGAATAGTTACAGGCAATGTTGGTATGCAGCCCTAGACAGTGTCCACAGAAACGCTGCAATCAACAGAACATGCCAACAGAGCGAGATGGATAGAGAAAAGGAGGCAGCGAGAGAGATAGAGAGAGAGACAGAGAAAGGGGGGGAGAACCCCAGTTAGGAGAAAATAGAGAGGAAAAGGAGAGAGGGGGCAGGGAGACAATATTATGGCATAGGGACAGAGAGAAAGAAAGAGAGAGAGAAAGTAATGGTGGCACCAGAAAGAGTGATCTAGTGAAGAGAGAGAGAGACGGATTGAAGGAGGAGGGGACAATGAACTTATTGTGTAGTGGGGATGAAGGGAGAGAAAGAAAGAAACACACAGAGAGAGAGAGAGAGAGAGAGAGAGAGAGAGAGAGAGAGAGAGAGAGAGAGAGAGAGAGAGAGAGAGAGAGAGAGAGAGAGAGAGAGAGAGAGAGAGAGAGAGAGAGAGAGAGAGAGAGAGAGAGAGAGGAGAGAGAGAGAGAGAGAGAGAGAGAGAGAGAGAGAGAGAGAGAGAGAGAGAGAGAGAGAGAGAGAGAGAGAGAGATCTGCAGAGAATAGCACCATCTACAGGCCAAATCTCCGAAAATACAAAATACATCCGCTATCATTTGATTCATTTTTAGTCGCCAAAAGATATGGGTCATACTCGACATAAACAACCATTCATATAATTTAGTTCAATATATCACATTACTACTATTTAGAAAATATGTCACTAAGCACTATTGTGATGAACTATGTGTATTATCATATATGTAAAATGCCATTGTGGTCTTACTGTCATCAGGCAAGTGCTATGATAGTATTCTCCAGCTGTGTATTTTTTGTCATTTAGCAGCGCTCTTTTCCAGAGCGACTTACAGTAGAGTGCAGACATTTTCGTACTGGTCCCCCGTGGGAATCGAAACCACATGCGCCATGCTCTACCAACTGAGCCATATGGGACCATTACGTTTCAATACCTTGTGGTCCCAGTTAATACACCCTTCTCTCCCACTCCCACCTCAAAGATCTACCCAACCAGGAAATTCTCTGTGACATTCCCAATTCTACCTGGGTGGGAACAGTCACGTTTCTTGTATTCGTTCCCTGTAAATGTTATTCCCTGAAAATTGAAGAATTTAATATAATGTTTATTCATGATTTATTCAGTATGTGTTTTAAACAGTTTCATTGCATGAGCAAAGAATGATTATGTGAGAGCAGATGTGAGTGATCAAAAATATTTTTTATATTTTTATATTTAATATAAAACTAACTACAAAAATAACACTCATACTGTAGTTGTGCCCTGCTATTTGTCATCAATATCATATTGCATTTCCCACCATTGTCTCCCAGCCCTCTGACTTTGTCCTCCCGCTCCACAACACCAACTGTAACAACAGAGAATTACAAAGCCCAGGGAACCCAGACGTTTGGCCTCAGTGAAGCATGCCTACCACAGAGAGGCAAATATTTACCCTGCGTGTTGCGCTTCTTGCAACTATGGTCGCCTCTCAGAGCATACTGCACCGATGGGGTGAAGCTCTCTCTCACTCCACACCTCTCGGTAGTACAGAACATATGATTTGGGCCCTGAGTTTTTCCTGATCATGTGACCTGACTGGGAAAACTCCTGGCCCCACATAGGCTTATATCCCTTGTCTATAGCCATCTCCAATACATTCGTAAACAATCCCCTATACACAGTAAGCTACTGTACAGTACATGCAAACTTCAATTGCTGTACACTTGATTTTTAAGTTTCAAGTAAAAGTAAACTAGTTCAGAGAAAATAATTCAGAGGAAAGAAAGCTCAACAAATTTATACAACATCTAGTACACGGGTAATATCTAGTCCCCCCCCCCCCCCCGCCCCCGCCCCCGCCCTCCCCCTGTTGTGATGAAGTGAAACCCCACTTACGGTGGTTCTATTAGCATGGCTATGTTTGTACCCTCAGATAGATGCATGATGGGTAGAGAGCACAGATGGCTATGAATGTGATCCATGGAGAGGGATAGGGGGGGGTGGGGGCTCCCCGAGGTCTGCCACTTAGTTAGGGATCAGCAGGACTAAAAGTCTGCCCCTAAGAGGAAAATGGATGGAGAGCACCACCAAATGGGGTCCCCTGGCTTTTGTATATATGGATTGTATGCTGCATGTTTGTACTGTAGCTAGATGTAAAATAATTATATTGCTATGGTAATACTCTATGGCGGCTCAGTTTCTGGACCCGATTAACAGAATACGGGCCCATTCCCTCCAGATTGAAGCAAGTTTTGCTGATGAGAAGGAGTATGCTTACATTGAAAAGTAAACAACATCGTCTGCACAGCTGCCTACATCTACCTGCGTGTGGAATGGATTTGTCATAAACCAGCATCTCCTCTCTTATCCGATTAGAACTTCCACTTAAAGGAATGAGCCCACAAATCCATCATAAAACCCCTGGAATATAAATTCCACTTGTTTTTGTATAATCACCAATAAACCTGGTTGGGACATGAAACAAAAAGTGTTCAGTACCCCACACCACTTTGTTGCTAAGAGTCGTTGCCATGCCAAAGCCAAAACGGAGATAGAGGAGAGAGCGTGATAAATCTGTTATAATCTGATAAAAGGGCCAGATTAGGGAGCAAATCGAGACAGTTTTGAGCTGATAACCATTCAAATGGCTTGTTGGGATTAGGGAACGTTGTCCTCTCATGTGAAAGAGCTGTGAGAGGGCAGTAAGGAGGTCAACATCAGGACCAAACTGCAGACTGTGTTGATACTGTAGAAACAGATCAATGGGTAAGCTTCTAGTTTATGGATGTGGAGGTGAGGGGAGTGGTAGAGTGGTAGAGGGGCCCATGGTCCAACTGTTGACCATGTGAGCATAGCATGG
Organism: Salvelinus fontinalis; assembly: GCF_029448725.1. NCBI lineage: Eukaryota > Metazoa > Chordata > Actinopteri > Salmoniformes > Salmonidae > Salvelinus > Salvelinus fontinalis. The sequence goes on along the minus strand of NC_074687.1, from coordinate 34,633,653 downwards.
CTGTTGGGTGTCACGTTGCGACTGGGGAATATCACCAGATGGTCATATGACATAAGGTATAATATGACCCTGTCCTCTATCGTCACATTTCATTCGTTTCGGCTTCAAGAGTAACTGATCATCTGACTAAACCCATATTGAGGCACATGCAACAGGTCTACAGTATACCCACTTGAATGTGTCCTCCTCCCAATAACTGAATTGTATATAGTATAAATTAAAGAAAGACACATCCTATCCATCATTCAAAATCCCACACAAGAACAGCTTCATTGAGAACCAGCCAGGTGAACATATGAGTATTCTCCCGGCTGACAGTGCTGGAGTGCTAGGGAGGCTGTTGCCTGGATCCCCTCAGTCCAACCCTGGAGGTCTCTATACTCTCACTCTGACTAACATAAAGCACTGAGGGTGGCTGCCTGTTGAAAAGTTTGCGAACTGTCAAACCAAGATGTAACGTGTGGCTCAGTTCAATTCCCCTGTTCACTATCTACTTGCACATGTGGCTCCGTGAGTGTGTATGTGTTAGTCGGCCTACAGAATGTGTGTTTGTAGGTTGAACTGGCATGTTTACAAAAGTGTCCGATCTCTTCAAAATAGTTGTCTCACAGGAGTTAATGATATGAAACCGACACGAGCCGAGGAATGACTTCACAGTAAATATTATGGAGCCAGAATGTATCCTCAGCTCTGTGTAATTGGTACCTGGCTCAAGTGTCATATCTTTGATCCGAGTTCTCCTTCCTGCTCCAAAGTTTTAAAAGTGGAAATGTATTTATTGGAGTTCTACCACTTCCTACCACAGCATCTGGAAAGCCTATGGTCCGGCAAGGCGTGTTCAGCCCAAATGAACTGTGTGGAGAGAAGCTAGTCCTCCTTGCAGCGTTTATACTGTATTTACACCTTCGCCTACTGCAAAACATCTGTACACTGTCTGTATACCCTCTGACAACTAGTCAAACAATTACCATTCCTGCAGGAATACAAATATGGTAAACACACAATAAACATTCTAACATTAAGGGGAGCTAATTACCATCTGTGAGGGAGAAGCTCCTTAACTAGACATTGGACTCTTAATTGTGTATGCAAATTATTATTTAGAGCTAGTGTTTTGTATGTTTTGTATTGATTCATTCATCCTAATTTTCTCAGCATAACTCAGTGCTTACTATCAGTCCCAATCCTCGGCAGTTCATTGTTTGGTTAAGCGTGTCACATGTCTTCAATTATTTGATTGGCTCAGTTTTTTAGGCAGGTCACTTTACAAGTGTACCCAATTAGTAAATGACTCAAGCCACAGTATAAAGCAGGTGTGTTGAGCCTGTTGTAGGGAGCGAAAACGAGATCTGGGTGAAGAAGGGTAGCGACCTTTCCTCAATCACGGTTTCCGAAATTTAATGGAGAGGTTCTGTGTTTTATGGTTCCGACCACTTCGATTTGCATCTTTGGAAGGTGCTCATATGCTCTCAAAATGTCGGCGCCCGGAGAAGACACGTTTCTGAGATGAGCAGTACGATTATGAGATGAAGTTACTTCGGGATGCCACCGGGCCGCAAGCAAAGTCGGGAGAAGAAGAATATTGAGACAGGGACACCGAAAGGTGTATTTCTGAGGAGGAATGGAGGGGGGGGGGGGGGGGGGGGGGGGGAGAGGAAGAAGAGGTCTAAGAAAATGAGGACAGCAGAGGCTGGATTTGAATTTCAGGAAGATGCCGATAACAATGGAGATGGGGTGTCGAAGAAGATTGGTGTCAAGTTCAAACAGAGTGAGCCACACAACAAACCAAGTTCTGGAGGTGAAATTGAAGTGAACGAGGGTGTGTTAAGTGAGGTGGAAGGTGTGGTGAAGAGCTTGGAACCTGAGCCTGGCATAAATGAACATGATAAAGAAGAATCTGGTCCAGTAGGAGTGAAATTCTTGGAGAAAGTGGATTCTTGCCTTTTGATAGATCCATTTGTGGTTTCAGGGTGGGTGGGAAAGGAGTTGGGTGCAGTTGAATCAGTGAAGGTAACCTAGGTAACCTGTAGTGGACTTGTGATATTTGTTTTTGTTTCTGAGGGAGCGGGCACTCTGTGTCCCACAACTTGGGTCAAGATCTGTTTCTTGCTTTGCTCTTAGGAACAGAGCACCATTGAAATGGGTGATTTCTTGTGCAGTGTTAAATGTGGAGGTGGAAAGGGGAAAGGAGGGGGATACCTAGTCAGTTGTACAACTGAATGCATTTAACTGAAATGTATCTAGCGCATTTAACCCAACCCCTCTGAATCAGAACAATTGAAGTAAAGGATTCCTGGTGTTTGTGATGCCCGCCGTTTAGTGCAACGTAGACCCGGTGGTGAGTGTGGTGAAACAGAGGCGTCACTGTCAGTCCTTTTGAGTTTTGAGTCAAAGTCTTTACCCGACAAAATCATGTTAGCATATACCAGTTATCCTGTTAGAGCTTTTGTGCCAAATCCACTGCAGTGTTTCAGGTGCAACGTGTCGCAACAGTTTGTAGGAGGGAGATTCCAAGATATGGGAAGTGTGCCAGAGGGCATGGGATAGAGGATTGTGTAGTTTCAGTGGATAAAGTTGTGTCAACTGTAGGGGTGCTCATGTTGCTGTAGATTGGAAGTGTCCGGTGCGAGAGAGGCAGGTTGAGGTGGCTAGAGTCAGAGTAGTGCAGAAGGTGTTGTATGCTGAGGCAGTGAAGAAAGTAGAGGAGGATGGGTCAAGGGTGAGGGATCCTAAGAGGATCCCTGTGAGTAGTAGATATGGGTCAGCACAGAGGGATAGGCCAATGAGTGATATGTGCTTCAATAAGGTTGGCTTCTTAGCGTTCATTGAACTGGTTATCAACTGTACTGCAGAAATGGAACGCAAATCACAGAAAATAGATGTTGGTGGCAGCTGCAGAGAAGTATTTGGGTATATGAGATTTGACCTCAGAGCTACAGGGTGTGTTGAGTGGTGGTTTCCCGTCCTCTCAGACCATTGGCAGGCTGCAGGAACAGATAGGGTCAAAGTAGTGGAATGGTGTAGTGGATTTTTAATGAATGTAGGGTTAGTTGGAAGGGTGGTTTTTATTTTATTTATTTTTATAATTTTTTCCCTATTTTGGATCACGAAGTATAATGTATTTATATTACAGTCCAGTTAGGGGCGGTAATGCAACATATTGGATGCCAACCTCTGTTAAACCACAAAGAAGAAGAAGGAAGAATGTTCTAGAGAACCATGTCTGAAAGGTGAGAAGTTGATTTTATGACCTTTGAACAGCCAGTCCGTTTTTCAACCTGCTCATTTGCACAATTAATCAAAGTTTACTTTTAAAGCCTTGAAGTGCACAAAGCACTTTGGCAGTGGCAGGTAGCCTAGTGGTTAGAGAGTTGGCCCAGTAGCCAGAAGTTTACAAGATCAAATCCCTGAGCTGACAAAGTGAAAATCTGTTGTTCTTCCCCTGAACAAGGCAGTTAACCCACTGTTCCTAGGCTGTCATTGAAAATAAGAATTTGTTCTTAACTGACTTGCCTAGCTAAATAAATGTGACAACTGCCCATGTCACACCACAATTGAGAAAACAGTAGTCTACTATTATTGAATCCATTATGAAAAGGCTATACATTTTCTGCTTGAATTGTGGTCATGTTATCTTATTTCTATGCTCCTATTTCTAAGGGTGTAGAAAAGCTTTGAGCACCAGCATGCTGTAGACAAATAATCTGGACTGACTGCTGGCTGAGAGTGGTGGTGGATAACCAGTGGAGTCTAGGGGAGTCTCCACATCGCCGGTAGCTGTTTATTCTGACTACTCTAGGACATGGGCCCCAGCCCCGTTAAGCATGGTCATGTGACTTGTGTAGGGTCTTGGCGTTTGGGTGAAGCAGTGTAGAACTCTGTCGCCCCCCCCTCACCCCCCTGGGATTTAAGCCTCTCCTGACATCCCTAAGCCTACTGAATAACTCTATTCACGGACCCCCGAGGGACACCCAGAAACATGCATCACCATCACATGCACATTTTTGCTCATTGAATCTCAAGCCCGTTTGTCTAGGAGGATTTCTGAATTTCACAGTGTTATTCAGAAAATAGAGCTGTACAGTCCCCACTTTGCTGAGTGGTTGTGAAGTGCCATTATAGATGGAATTCAACTCAAGCCTGACTTGCATATGTTTCTGTCCTGCTCCTGTGACAACTGGCATTTGGACCATCACTAGGGGTCACTGGAGGCGTGGTCAGGGTATCAGTTTCTCTTCAATTGTTCTAATTTAGAAGTACAACATGTAACTGAAATTGAGCCTAATACACCTTTGGAATGATCATTTTTATGACCTGTAGGAGGAATATTGAATAACAGATGGCAAAAGATCATTAGATTGTAATTAAAATCTGGTACATTAATCATTACGTGTAATAGTCAGACTATTTTCCTTTTTCACAAGTTGTACAATTTAGACAACAGAAGGGACAACAACTATAGAGGCATTCTTTAAAATGAGAGACGAATACAAATCCTGGTATTTGCCGTGGTGTGCTGTCACGTCAACTAGAAACATATGCAAGGGAAGATCAAAGCTAAATGGCAGAGGGAGACCAAAGGCTGGTATCTAAAGACGGAACACAGACCAGGGGAACAGAACCTGTGCTCTAACACATCTGGATGTTCCATCCCAAAGGGTTGCCAAGTGATCTGAGATGTACGACACCGTATGGCATTTCTCCTCTCTGGTGTGAGATGTCTCTGTCAATATGGCCTGAGGGAGGGGGAATGCAACCAGACGAAACAACTGTCTCTTTCATTGGAAGGGAATAGGAGAAGGGTAACTTCTGTACATTTATATTTGCAGAATCACGGTGCCATAGAAGAACTTAGACACAAAATATGATGTAACTGGCATAGATACAGACAGTAATGTAGCACATAGGTAGACCATGTGACTTTTGTGCACAATTTGACTCCAGTTTAAATTGCAGTGTAAGTGATCTATTGTTGTTTAGCCATCCAGAACCTCTCCGAAGGGTTTTGTATTTATCCTTAAAGAGCTTTGGCACTGTTCTAATCGAGACTAAAACTGCTCTACCTTTTCATCATAAAAAAACATTCTGATACTTTCAATGACATGTACGTGTATGGAGCATACCGTTTGGCCTCCTTTCAACTACATGTTATACTGTGTTTTTAAAGGCCCAGGCTAGAGCCAGGCAACAGGGCAAAACACATCACACACGCCTAACAACTGTTAAGCATGCCATTTGTCATAGTACTAGTTTCCTTGGCTTCGGTCAGTTAGCTACAGTTGATGTATTATTACAATCAGAGCTACAAAGAGGGTACATAGACACATAGCAAAGAGCAGACACACTCTGGAAAACAGTTTGTGTTTTTCTTTTACTTCTTGATCCTCTAAATACATATAATTCATGATGGCCAAAGTTTAATTCACTTAAGATGATCCAATTATAGTTAGGGGACAGAGCGCTGGACTAAGTGAGGTTTCTCTAGCAAGTGCCATGGCTCTTTAAGCAAGTCTCATCTTGAAATTCCCAGTGATAACCACACTGGACCACAGGCTGACATGAATGACTGGGCAAAAAAACAGAAAATTACCCATTACAAATCCATCAGTGATCTAACTTGACTCCTTCAAATTCTTTCCCATCACACTCATGGCTCTTGATACCCACTCTAGATGATTATTTGGTGTGATGTTAATCTTGTGGTAATAATTTATTCTGGTGCCCAGTCACTGTCCTTGGAGAGGGAGTAATCAGGGATTGTGGCTACAGTAGATTTCCAATGTATGTACAGTACCAGTCAAATGTTTGGACACACCTACTCATTCCAGGGTTTTTCTTTATTTTTACAAATGTATACATTGTAGAATAATAGTGAAGACATCAGCACTATGAAATAACACATATGGAATCATGTAGTAACCAAAAAAGTGTTAAACAAATCAAAATACATTTTATATTTCAGATTCTTCAAAGTAGCCACCCTTTGCCTTGATGACAGCTTTGCACACTCTTGGCATTCTCTCAAACAGCTTCATGAGGTAGTCACCTGGAATGCATTTCAATAAACAGGTGTGCTTTTGTTAAAAGTTAATTTGTGAAATGTATTTCCTTAATGCATTTGAGCCAATCGGTTGTGTTGTGACAAGGTAGGAAGGTATACAGATAGCCATATTTGGTAAAAGACTGAGTCCATATTATGGCAAGAACAGCTCAAATAAGCAAAGAGAAATGACAGTCCATTATTACTTTAAGACATGAAGGTCAGTCAATGCTGGAAATTTTTACTTTTAAAGTTCCTTCAAGTGAAATCGCAAAAACCATCAAGCGCTATGATGAAAGTGGCTCTCATGAGGAAGCTGGCTCTCACGCCACAGGAAAGGAAGACCCAGAGTTACCTCTGCTACAGAGGATAAGTTCATTCGTTACTAGCCTCAGAAATTGAAGCCCAAATAAATGCTTCACGGAGTTCAAGTAACAGACATATCTCAACATCAACTGTTCAGAGGAGACTGCGTGAATCAGGCATTCATGGTTGAATTGCTGCAAAGAACCCACTACTAAAGGACACCAATAATAAGAAGAGACTTGCTTGGGCCAAGAAACATGAGCAATGGACATTAGACCAGTGGAAATCTGCAATTTGGTCTGATGAGTCCAAATTTCAGATTTGGACCACTGTGTTTTTGTGAGACGCAGAGTAGGCGAACGGATTATCTCTGCATGTGTGATTACCACCGTGAAGCATGGAGGAGAAGGTGTGGGGGTGCTTTGCTGGTGTCACTGTAGGTTATTTATTTAGAATTCAAAGCACCCTTAACCAGCATGGCAACCAGAGCATTCTGCATCGATATGCCATACCATCTGGTTTGCACTTAGTGGGACTATCATTTGTTTTCAACAGGACAATGACCCAACACACCTCCAGGCTGTGAAAGGGCTATTTGACCAAGAAGGAGAGTGATGGAGTGCTGCATCAGATGACCAGGCCTCCTCAATCACTCGACCTCAACCCAGTTGAATTTGGGATGAGTTGGACCGTAGAGTGAAGGAAAAGCAGCCAACAAGTGATCAGCATATGTGGGAACTTCTTCAAGACTGTTGGAAATTAATTCCAGGTGAAGCTGGTTGAGAGAATGCCAAGAGTGAGGCAAAGCTGTCATCAAGGCATAGGGTGGCTACTTTGAAGAATCTAAAATATATTTAGATTTGTTTAACACTTTTTTGGTTACTACATGATTCCATGTGTGTTATTTCATAGTTTTCATGTCTTCACTATTATTCTACAATGTAGAAAATAGTAAAAATAAAGAAAAACCTTGAATGAGTAGGTGTGTCCAAACTTTTGACTGGTACTGTACATGCAGTATGTTGCTGATTTACTGAAAAATGCATCAGTCTAGTAAGTCTGCGCTCTCCATATATTAACTGACCCTATTGAGCCAATAGTTCATCTGTTTTATAAGAAAGATGAACTAACTGTTTGGATTAGTTTATTTAAGTCGAGGAGGATAAATGGCAGTATTAACCAAACTGACTAGAGTACATCAACCCTGGTAGAATATAATATTATCATACAAAGAAATACACACAGACAGAGATTAGGCATTAGACTGCAGTAGTCACAAACCCCATATGCTTCTCTGCTGTGGTGCTGCTACCAGAACAGCATCACAAAGCCAGTATGATCTCAACCTCAATTTCTCTGACTGTGGCTGGTCCCAGTCTGATTATCCAATAAGGCCTGGCAGCCATTACTCCACTGTGCCAGGGGCCCACGCTATCCTCCTTGCCTTGGTCTTTGCAGCACCAGCACCCCCTTTTCTGTACCCCAACTGGGCACAGTCGTCTGTCAGAAATAGACTCTGAAACTCTACTATAATAGCCTTATTAACGCTACGCGGCAAAAACAAAACACCCGCAGCTCTGGGTGCAGCAAATCAGAAACTGTGCCCTTCAAATGTTCGAAGTGTCTGCAGTTATTTAGATATGGTCCCAAATGCAATTCACATGCCAAACCTCCAAAATATTGGCAGAGGATCTCAGAGATATTTGTGTGGAGGGCTAAACACATTGGGATGGGAGGCTGCATACCCATGCAGTGAAAACTGAACACATTTATTTTAGGAGTTATTATTGAAAAGTTTCCCATTTTCAGTGCAGATCCACCATCAACAAAATTCCAATTTGACCACAGATACCAGCAAACTATACGTTTCCAGGTTTTGTCGTTCAACCTTTTTTCAAGGTGTTCCTTTATTCCTGAAACTGAATGAAAACTAAAATATCAGGATTCAGCCTTAGAGCACTGAAACTATACCACCACATCAAAGCATCACCCCCGAAAACGTATGTCTTTAGAGACAGACATTTTCATCAACGATTAATCAAAGAGTACATAATCAACTCCCCTATCAAAGAACCATCTCTTTTAATGCCAGGCTGAAATATCAGTGTTTGATCTCCTGTGGGGGCTCCATTACCTTCAATGTATTTCAGATGGGCAGGAAATGAAGAGGTTGTCACATGGGTGGGGAGGGCCAGGGTAGGTTGGGTTTACTGAAGCGTTCAGCCCAGGAAGAACTCTACTGTGGAGGCTGTGGAGGAAGGGAAGGAGATCCACAGTGAATGTGTGCACGCACGCACGCACACACACACACACACACACAGACGGGGCCATAAGAAAAAATGTAATGGCAAACACATGTCCCTGGTGTAACACATGCTTAATGAGCAGGTTTGGGGCAAGTCTTTGAGCAGTGGAAAATTGCACCATTGATAAGAATCTTGATAACTTTCAGAATTGATTCATGACAATTACCACCACTATTTTGTATGTCAGAAAGGATTTAAAAGGTTGATTTGAGCCTTTGATTGGTTTGAAATAAGAATTCATCACACCTATCAATGTGAGTATGAGGCCATTATAATTCTTTGAGTATCAGATGTGTGGTCTGAATCTACTACGTTTCCAGTAGGCACATTTCCAGAGGGGATATTTTGTAATAAGTATATAATTTCTTCAATTTTAAGCAAGTTTCCTCTTTATTTTGCTTGAATTTAAGACTATTTTGGTTCAGTGTGATCCCGATAACCTTTTCATACAGCACTTTAGAGTGTTATAAACCACTCGCAAAAGCGCTTTAGGCCTTCTGTGTATGATGTGCTTTGGAGAGACTTTACTTGCTAGACAATCACATTCTGTATTTGAGTCAGCAAACTAATGGCAGTGAAGAACAGTAGCTTCTTTGGAAATAGAAATTGACCTCTTGCTAATGGCATATCGAAGAGATCATTTGTCTACCATATCTAATTCTAATTCTGGGCACGGTGGCACTTAAAGTGTCTTTAGGCTGTTTGATAATAAAGGGACTATTAAACACAGAGTTCTTTGAAAATTAACAAGCCTCTCAAAATACCTTCTGAAGTCACATCTCTCTGCTGGCTTATGTCATCCTATAGACACAACTCATTATGTTAATTTCATGGTTTGGAAGCATTTTTCCTCAAAGATGTTAAGGCACGGCAATCCTCAAGGCACAATGAGGAATATGATCGAAATCATAGCCACTTTTTGTTCTATATAATATAAGACAGACCCTGAACTTGGATAGGGTATTTTTCTTTTCGTCTTTGTTTCACCATTTAGCCCTGAGGGCAGAGATTATGAAGGCCATTCATTCAGGAGTTGATTTGCATAATGTTTGGTGTCAAAACTATGGTGAGTTTTCCGTTCTCTCTTACAGGGGCTCGATATGGGAACCGGAACTGGGGATAAGTATTTGTAAGACAGTTCCCTGACCCACTGAGCGGACCGATAGGGGGCTAAATTCCACTCGGTGAGCAACAGAGAGAGTTACAGTACTGAATAAGACATTTTAAATACTTGTCAAAATGGTGGGAAAGAAGATGAGGCGCTCTTTCTTCATAAGGTTGTCGCTCTTCTTTATTGTAAACCCTTCCAGGAAGGAGAAGGTTTTCCCCTTGCCAATGATGTCAAGATTGAATATATTAGAAGACTGTAGGGCTCAATTCAAACTCTTATTACAGTATCGACTCAATAACATACACTTTTTGTGTCCATACTGTAAAATAAGCAAATAGAGCCCCTCACAGGTAGATGCTGTTAGCATTCAGAATAAGACACGATTAGCTAGCAACACAGGCAGTAGTTGAAGATAGCCATAAACGTTACTATTGCAGGTTTGATTACACTAAGTCAACGATAGAGCTTGCCATCTATATTACTGCAATACTTGCATAGACATTCCAGTTTTGTGGTTCTACACGTGTTTACATTTTTTTAAATCAACGTTTACTCATCATTTGTTTTACTTGTTCTGCCAATGTCCACTTAGCGCTGTCAAAGAGGAACACAGAAATCACTTCCCACTGCTTCAGAAGCCAGAGGGGAGAGAGGAAGAGGAAGGAAGGTGACGTTGCTAAGTGACTGGTCTTCAACACTAGAACCACTCTCCTTCCTACTGGCCTCTCAAACTAACACAGCCAAGTGCATCCAAACAAGCTAAAGATTTAAATATTCACTTTTATCATCAACATTTCCTGTTGAACTGTCCAAACACGGGAGGGAGGCTTTAGTTTGCTTTCTCCTCTAAGTCTTTAGAGAACACTGCATCTTCATGTAAACCTGCTTTGATAGAGTAGCGGCTCAATGAGAGCTTTGTTTTGGGCACCATTTAATCCTTTCTGCTCCCTTCTAATCAATGGACACTTAGCAAATTTAGGAGAAAAGAGGCAGTTACAAAACTGACCTGCTGTCCATTTAACACATCAGAAAGCTGTTGGCTTGGGTTTTGGACATCATGCTATGTCATTCTCCCCCACTTGGCATAGATACTGTACCAGTGTCCAATTCAGATGGCAATGTGACAACGATCCAATGACATAAAAACTATGAATAAACACTTAGCTGATGAAAATAGCCGCTAGGAGAATCAGCTGGACATAGTGGTGAATGGTGGTCTTCAGGCAGCACGTACATTATCAAACAACCATAGTCCCTCCTGAGAAGAACCATATGGGAATGTTCTGTAAACAAACACAGAACAAGGAAGCGTAAGCATCAGGAACCTCCCACAATGCACTGCTCAACAGGGATGTGATAATAATGCATGGAATACTGTATAAAGCTAAAGTCACAGTGCTGCAGACAGAGGACAACTTTTGAGACCTCACCTCATTGTTATATATGAGGTGGGGGTGAAATAGTGAATGTATTAACGCTGTTGCACAGGGCTGAAAGTCTAAACTGATATCAAACAATTAACTTCCTGGACTTCAACTCCAACTTCCTGATCTGAATATTGTTTCCTTGAAGGTCACTGTCTGTTTCATAAATATCTCCCTGATAACCTCTCTTCAGACTTAATTAAAGCAGAGGAAAGACTACCTCACGCAGTAATGGGGAGTTTATCATTGACCTTCTGACAGGGCTATTGGCCTCCATTGACCATGTCATCGCCCCCATCTGAAACACCATTGTACTGGGGTGGACACAATTTGCCACTACCGCTAATGACCATTAGACTCTCTTTCAAAGAAGCAGAGGAAATGGCTTATCAGTAGAGTGGACTGATCAAGTTATTTGGATCTCTTCTCATTATTGAGGACATTCAGAGAGTTCGTCTGGTCCTCTCTGCTTTGTACGACCAGATACAGGGAATTATACTGTAATAATGCTGTTATCGCATTGTGGGATGTTTTTCTGAGGTGCATTGAATTGGGCCTGAGATGGAAATCTGTTTCATGGTCCTCGTGGTGTGTGTTGTATAGTGGAGATAGAGGAGTAATAAAGGGAATAAAAGGCTGTTGAAAGGCTGTTGAACTGAGAGCTATGTGTTGTGTTCACTTCACAACTAGCAAGGACACTCGAGATGTTGTTTATCGGATTGTCTTCTCTTTGAAATGTTGAAAAACGTAAAGGGGCAATGTCAGATTTCAACTGTCAGTTCATGACTTGATACAATCTGGCCCTGGTGTCAATAAGTAATGGGTTGGTTTTCTTAAATACTGGAAAACTTCACTACAGTAGTTTATGATACTATCATTGGTCATGGCTGTATATCTTATATAAACTGTAGCTTTAATTATATGAATTGTATAATAGCTTGAAAGACTGGCTCCTAATTGCATGACTATCCCTGCAATGAACCGGGGCACAGTCAATTCGGAGAGTCGCTAATTGCAAATAAAATTCCATTTTATGTATGCGAATGAGTTTCTACTGGTATGTTTATTAATATTTAACTTGAACATTCTCGTGGGACTTCCTTGATCTGTTTCATTCACTGCACACACTTGGCATGGTTTCATTGTAGTTCTGAGCTCGCCTCTAGAATTTTGCTCAGGGAGACAGCTTTTGACTCCATGAGCGAGCATGACATGTTCAGGAAAATGCCAGAAAGGCTTTTGTCAAATAAAACTGCAGAAATGTTTATTAAAGCAGGAAAGACCGTGCACATTGGTATACACACCATTTCATCAGAGCGAACAAACCCAGTAAGCTGTCAGAGACCAGATGTCAGAACTGAACATGTTTGCTCACAGAATCACTCTCCATCTGTAAGGCTTCTCTTCCACAGTGTTTCATCCACACAGAGGATCAAATAGGAACTCTATTGATATGCTATAGATCCTCTTCAAATGTCTTATGCATATTCTCCAGACAAAAGTGATTTTGATCTTAAAGGGAAACTTCACTGAAACTATTTGAGGTGTGTTTCCAGTCTCCCTACATAATTATGAGTGATGAGAGGTATTTCAGACATAATTATGAGTGATGAGAGGTATTTCAGACATAATTATGAGTGATGAGAGGTATTTCAGACATAATTATGAGTGATGAGAGGTATTTCAGACATAATTATGAGTGATGAGAGGTATTTCAGACATAATTATGCACCATAGTGGTATTTTAGAATTTTCACACCGGGAGAGTTCAACCAATGACGTCATTGGTTGATTGAGCCTGTTGTCTGATCTAAAAATGTATTGAGTCATGTTTTGTAGCGATTACCGTGACCTTTGTGTTACGCCGATTGCTGGATGACGAAACCGATTTTAACGTTATTTTACATACTAATATAGGGGCATATTGCCCTATTAATTTGAGCCAGAATACACTGAAGAGGAGTTGAGGCAGACCAGCGATGGGGAGCCCCAGACTGTGTGGGTGCTGTCCAGCCATGCCGACCGAAGAGGAATGTTTGTGCTGCAACTAATTAGATCGCTGACAGTTCTTACTGGAGAGGGTCACTGTAGACCAAATGGATCATGTGTCGGTGACCATCAAAGTTTCAATGCACATATGGATAGAGATGTGCTGGAGACGTTCTTCAGAACCTCAAGGATCAAGATCAACTGGCAGCGACAGCCTAGACCAGCTGGACCAGGAGGGCAAGTGACAAACGAGTAAGTTGTTTTGCTGTCGATAGCTAGCTTGCAATATCAGCCTAGCTAGCCTCAGTGCATCTTATTAAGAGCAAAACTGGATCATTTTTTTGATGATGATGATGATGAAGAGTAAAGGAATAATTTTGAGATGTGTAATATTCTACACCATGCTGCTACAGTAGGAATACAGACAGTACACATTTATTGCCCATGAAAGCATAATAGCGTTTTTGTCATTCTCTTACAGACAATACATCTTGGTGGCCTGCAGATTCTTTTTGGAGTTTGTTCTACGTGGGAAAGCTAGGCACAAGACACCGAATCCCCTTGCCTGCCCCTTACAAAAAGAGACTGCAGTTTTGACACTGCAGTAAAAGTGCAGTAACTGCCGTCGTCTGTGGTATTTTGGACACAGTAAATGCAGAATAACTGCAGTGTACGGCAGTTGAACTGCAGTGTACTGCAGTTGAACTGCAGTCATACTGCAAAATTACTGCAGTAAAAAAAACTGTTACTTTGGATGCTATATTTACAGTATACTGCAGTTATACTGCAGTCTAACTGTAACTATACTGCAGTGTACTGCACTCTGACTGCAATCTTCTTTCGTAAGGGTTGTGTATTGTTGGGGCCATTTGAGCTATTTATCCCTCACACAATGGACAGTATGTTGGATACAACTAAGCTGATGACTCAAAAGGAGATGTGAAAGGTCCATAACAACAATCTTCCCTTGTATCAAAGTGACTTCGAACACCTCCCTTCACCTCCCAAACACACCATATGCAAGTATTCCGTTTGTAGAACTGTAGTATTTATTATAGGCGTTAGTAGTATATTTTTCTTCTACTGTATATATGTCATGCATTGCCATAACCTTTCCTGCATACTGCTGTGTAAACTCACCTCGGTCTCAAGAGCAAATAAACTTTGTCTTGAATACAATCCATGTTTACTTGCTACATTGAGACTAATCTACTATTTAATTAAAACATGTTTACTTGCCAACAAAATGAAAGTTGAAATGTTTTGTTTTACCAGTAAGATTGAAGCTAGTTACTTCCAAATACATCCCATGAATATCACAATAAATTGATCCAGAAGTGAACACTATTGGCTTCTGATGCAGCTGGAATCATTTAGTCACTTGTCAGTACACGTAAAAAAGATTAGATAAAATATTTTATCACACTCCATTATATACATATGTTCAAGAGCTAGCAATATCTATACCATATTGCAGTTGTGAGCTAGACATTCTATATTATACTACAACATCAGTCTAGCTGAATATGGATGTTGTGTTGGCTGAATGTTCCAGGCAGGGTCCTGAATGTTCTTCAGCTGGTGAACCTAGTCTTGTGTTGGACAATGGCAGCTGGTCTGGCAGAACTTCATGAGCTCCATGACCTTGGACTCATAGACTATACACTTTGGCTCTTGCCAGCCCCGTGCAGTCCTTCCTCTAACGAGTCAGAGGATGTTGAGCTTGTTCCCAGCTGAAAGCATTCATCCAATGGGCCTGCAGGATCTGTATTACTAAAGCTGGTGTCCAGGCAGCAGTAGGATTAGTCTGTAGGACACACACTAGTCAGTGATTAGCCAACATTTTACTACTTTGTCCCCGTCAATACACACTCAGATACTATAGACACCCACCCCCCTCGTGTCAATAGAGCATGCATACTAACCTTCACACACAATACCCAACCACAACCAGAGTATATGAGCGGAGTTGAGTGGTCAGAAATCCTGCTCATCACTCATGGAGCTCAGGCCCTCCATGTCTTTTCCAACTTCTCCACTATAAACCGTTTCACACACACAGGAAAAAAAACTCAACATTCACTCTACTCATTAAAATCACAATTTAACCAAAACCCGTCAATTTTTATGACTACCTGGACCTACCATTGAATTGAAACCAATCATATGATTTGAATGAAAAGTATTCTAATAAACATGAAAAGGTGAATGTAAGAAGCGCTCATCATTTCAAATAGGCTACATGTTGTTACGTCTACTCCCACTCCTCCCCTCCTGCGTTCGACGTTAAACACCGGTCCTGGGAATCATCATTACGCGCATCTGGCTTTCATCATTACGTGCACCTGCGCTTCATCATCAAGCACACCTGTTCTCCATTACCTCACTCATTACCTCCCCTTTATCTGGCACTCCCTTAGGTTCCTTCCCCAGGCAGTATTGTTTCTGTTTCTTCATGTCTAGACGCTACTCCGACGTTGTGTCGGTCCATGTTTGTTGTTATATTAAACTTACCACCTGCTTCTCGACTCCCAACGTCTACGTTACAGAATACTGCCTCACAAAATGGAAGCAGCAGGTAATCAGAACATCTCCCAGACGGTCGACGAACAGAGATACCTATTTCGTAAACATCACGACCAGCTGGCTCAACTGGGGATGGCCATGGAAGAAGTTTTTTGCAGTCTCGAACATGCCCCGAGGAGATTTCCTTCCAGTCAACCCAGCGAGCCAGCACATCAGTCCGTTCAGCAGCAGGTCAGCAATGCCCGTTTGTCCCTCCCAGATAAATACGACAGAACCCCATCTAAATGCAGTGGCTCCAGTGCTCCCTCTAATTTGCCCATCAGATGGGAGTCCCCACCACCGAGAGGTCCAAGGTTGCCACGGTTATTTCTCTGCTGACTGGGCGGGCGTTGGAGTGGGCCATCTGGGAGAGAGGAGAGGAGGAGCTGGCTTCGTATGAGGGGTTCATGGCTCTGTTCAGAGGTATTTTTGATCATCCACTGAAGGGCAGAGAGGGGGGTGAGAGCCTACAGGAAGACTGCTGCCAGGTATGCACTCACCATGCGGACAGTTGCAGCATCCAGCAGATGGAATGAGCCGGCGCTCCGTACGCTATTCTGAAGAGGACTGTGCGAGGAGGTCCAAACGAAACTGGCATCTCGAGACGACAACCTCTCCTTGGACGCACTCCTTCAAATGGCCATCCAGTTGAACAATCTACTTTGGGAGCATCACTACCCACATCGCTTCTCTCCCTCCCTCAGTGAACAATCTGTAGAAGAGTCTGAACCTATGGAGGTAGGGGTCACACGCCTCCCCGCACTGGAGCGACGCAGACGGAGACAGCTGGGGCTCTGTCTCTATTGTGTTAAAGGAGGGCACCAGCTCCAGCAGTGTCCGGTAAGTCCCAACTCGGGATCTACGAGAGCAGAGGAACGGTCACGTGATCTTCCATCGCCTGGGACAGGTGTGAGTATCCCATCTTCATCCGTTTCTGCTAGACACTTTTTAGTGTCGCTCACACTAGCTGGCTGTCCCTCGTGCTGTTTCTACAGCACTAGTGGATTCCTGTGTTGCAGGGAACTTTATTGACCAGACACTTGCCTCCTCTCAGAACATTCCCTCATACCCGCTCTCCTCTCCGTTTCCAGTGCAAGCTCTTGACAGTCAGCCACTAGGATCCGGAACCATCACACACATTACCACACCACTCACCCTCACGGTGGAGTCCAGTCATCAGGAAAACATCCCCTTCATCACCAGTACACCAGTTCACAAGATCATCCTCGGCCTCCCATGGCTCCAACGCCATAACCCCACCATCTCATGGTTGACGATAAGAATCACGGACTGGTCACCTGAATGCTGGAAGACCTGTTTTCCTGGTCCCTCTCATGTTGTAGGCCCTGTGGTCTAGGATGCAGATGTGGACATTTGCCAGGCTCTGGAGAGGGATCCCACTACCTGTCCTCCTGAGCGCATCTACGTTCCCACGGGGATAAGGGAGCGCCTGTTGATCTGGGCACACACAGCTGTCGTTGCTGGACATCCTGGGATCATCCGTACTGTACAATCACTCTCCAAAAAGTATTGATGGCCCACCTTGGCGCAGGATATTAATCGTTAGGTCAACTCCTGTTTTGTGTGTGCCCAAAACTAAGTCTCCCCGAGAAGCTCCAATATCATCTATCCATTGATTTTGTCACCGATCTCCCCTCTGACGGTTTTATCACTATTCTGGTGGTTGTGGATAGATTTTCTAAATCCTGTCGTTTTATTCTGGTCTCCCTACTGCTCTGCAGGTCTCTGAGGCACTATTCCAGCAGGTCTTTCGGCATTATGGCCTTCCGGAGGACATCGTCTCCGACCGTGGGCCCCAATTCACATCACGGATAACTAAGCCTCCATATGACAGAGAAGACTACCGTAGAAGTTGTAGCCTACTTACACTGAGTATACAAAACAATAAGAAAACCAGCCCTTTCCATGACATAGACTGACCAGGTGAATCCAGGTGAAATATATGATCCTTATTGATCTCACTTTTTAAATCTACTTCAATCAGTGTACATGAAGGTGAGGAAACAGGTTAAAGGATTTTGAGACAATTGAGACATGGATTGTGTATGTAGATAAAGGGGAGGAGACAGGTTAAAGGAAGATTTTTATCCTTGAGACATAGATTGTGTATATGTGCCATTCAGAGGGTGAATAGGCAAGACAAAATATGTAAATGCCTTTGACTCTGTAAATGGAACACATAGGCCAGTCACGTTACCCTGTGCAGTAGTTAGTTAGCTAATGATTAGATACACTCCAGTAGGCTATAGCTAACATTAAATTGTAAAGTTACAAATCACATCGCCAGATAGCAACTGGCAAATTACATTGATTTGCTTTGGAATGTCTAGCTGTTATGTGTGCTCCCTCTCCGGCCTCTAGGTCACCAGGCTGCTCGTTATGGCGTACACCTGTCACCATCGTTAATCATCAGACTCATCTGGACTCCATCACTTTCCTGATTACCTTCCCTATATATGTCACTCTCTTTGGTTCCTTCCCCAGGCGTCATTGTTTCTGTTCCAGTGTTAGGTCTGTGTGTTGTTCGTGTTTCTTGTTTTGTTCAAGGTTCTGTTTATTTATGAACCCTTTCACATGTAACATCACACGGGTGTGATCATTCTACAGTGGTCCCTGAAGCGTATGATCACACCTGTGTGATTAGAACACTTATTTAGAATGGCCAGTTTCAAATGACGCAACAAACAGCATTTGAGCTGGCCACACTTTTTTCAGAAACATTTTGCACAAGCACAGTCCTTACAAAGTTATGCCCAGAATGTGAGCAGTTTATTTTTGGATGCAATATTCAGATATTCACAGAAGTATCTATAGCATAACACAATCATCCTAACCGGAAAAACATAGGCTACATTTGTCCTAGCACTAACTGAGGAAAGATTGACACAACACAAGCGGTCATACTTTTATAACTCTCGGCTGACAAACTACAATATGAATTAGCTAATAGCAATTACTATTTATAATTAATCACATCACGGGTGAGCTCACCATTTATCGAAATAATTGAGTAAAACACTTTCTAGAAATCGAAAGTAACCCGAAGATGACTAGTTTCAGCGCGCCGCCATGCTTTTTTCCCTCACAGAAACCAAAGATAAGAGAAGACAAGATGAGTTTGGTCTGTTTATAGTATGCATGTTGAAGGGGTGTGTCGTCTAACATCGTTCACATCCCACCATTGACTTCCTGAAGTTCTCAAAAAATGAGTGAACCCTTACTCACCTCGTTTTGTTATAGCATCTTTGGTCCGACAGACGATAATGTGAAACCAATGCATTGTATGTCAACAAACATGGCTCCACACACATAGCTGGAATTAGCTCATCATAATCAGTACAACCTTCAAAAAAGTATTTCACACACATAATATGTGCCCATTACATTCTATGCAAGAATCGGAATACATGATTTGTCACCGTTACTTGAAAACATGTGAATAAAACAGTAAATATATCAATAATTACCACAGAAAACATTTTCTGATAGTGATTTGTTGATACAAGTGGCACATGCCTGCAGTCAATCACGTAACCACTCACTCTGAGCCATTCAGTGTTGTTGTATATGTATGTAGCTAGTGAGTTAAGACGTAGCATCAGCAATGTCTTTCAAATGGAGACAACTCACAAATGTGGAAATTCAGGATATTTCTTTAAATTCTGACAATGAGACAATGAGCTGCCCCCTAGCCATTGAAAACCCTGAATCTGAGGACCCCTGTCCACTGACAAAAGTCCCAGTTCCCTTTGACGATGCTGGTGGGGCTGGAGGCAGAAGTACAGATGGATGAAGTACAGGAGTTCTGTGGTAGCTGTAAGGCTGCCAGCCATTTCACCCCTCCTGGCCCTGCTGTTTGCTTTGATGAGTCCCAGTCTGGAGTGCAACGGCCCTTGTCATTTCCATCTGAGGCAGTGCTTCAAGTTGTTTCTAACAGAGTAGCTGGTGGGAGACATAGTAGAGACCAATCGCTATGCCTTGGAGCTACAGGAGAAGAGAGAGCCAGGAGTGGGGGGACAACTACAACTAGTGAAATGTATACCTTCCTGGTGACAGTCCTTCTAATGGGGATAGTAAAGAAGAACTCCCTAAAAGAATACTGGAGCACAGATCCTATGTTTGTAACTCCCTTCTTTGCCACCCTCTTTTCCCAATACTGCTTCCTAGTTCTGCTGCGATGACTGCATTTCGTCAACAATGCTACTGCCATCGTAAATGACCCGTTATACAAAATAAGAAATGTTCTTACCAGCCTGACAATAGCATTTGGTTGAGTCTTTGTGCCATACAAGGACCTATGCATTGATGAGTATGAGGGGCTTGGGGTGTCCGGATCCGTGGTGATGACCATGCTGGCTCCTCATCTCAGCAAGGGACACACTTTGTATGTGGACAATTGGTACAGCAGTCCCACACTCTTCCAGCATCTGCTCTCCAACAGCACAGGGGCCTGTGGCACAGTCAGGTCAAACAGGAAGGGGATGCGCAGGCATTCGGATGCAGGAAGATGCTGAGAGGGGAGGCGGAGATCAAGCAGAACGGTCAACAGCTGGCAGTAAAGTGGCATGACAAACGAGACATCCATGTCCTCTCCACTGTCCATACAGCAACCATGTCGGCCACAGGGAAGGTGGACCACCTGACAGGAGAGAGAAAAATCAAACCCGACTGCGCGCTTGACTATAACCTCAAAATGGGGGCAGTGGATACAGCGGACATGATAAACAGCTTTGTGGAATGCACTTAGAAAAGGACCAAGTGGTATAAGAAGATATTTTTCCATCTGATCGACGCAGCCCTCAATGGCCACCAACTAACAGGTGAGATGATTACTGAACAAGGGATTTTTTGTAATTGGATGTACAGTTCACATGCAAATCACATACAGAAACTATTAACATAATAAGACACTTACTTTGATAGAAACGCAGCCTAGATTTGAACAAGGGTGTCTGTAGTGATACCGATAGCACTGAGACGTTGTGCCTTAGACCGCTGCGCCACTTGGGAGTCGTAAGGGCAGGGTAGCTTCAAAATACAACAAGCCAATACTTCTCTGACGCAATTAGCATTGTTTTACAGAGCTAATTGAAGAATGTAGCTAGCTACATAAGCACGATTGAATATTACATCATAAAGGTTATGAAATGAGTAACGTTACCTTGCGTGTCTGCGGTTATAAGAAATGTACACAAATATATTATGCTCCATACATACAGTGAGCTGCAGTAGAAACAGTATGACACGACATACAGAAACTATTATAACAGAATAAGGCACTTACTTTGATAGAACCTCAGCCTGGATTTGAACATTGGTGTCTGTAGTGACGCTTCTAGCACAGAGATGCTGTGCCTTAGACAGCTGCGCCACTTGGGAGTCATAACGCCAGGGCAGCTTCAAAATACAACACATGCTAATACTTCTCTGACGCAATTAGCGTTGCTTTCCAGAGCTAATAGAACAATCTAGCTGGCTACCTAAGCATTGAGTATAACACCATGAAGGTTATGAAATGAGTAACGTTACCTCGTGTGCCCGCAGTTATAAGGAAAATACATAAAAATACATAAAAATATTATGCTACAGTAGAAACAACATAACACGACATGCAGAAACTAACGTAATAAGGCACTTACTTTGATAGAAACGCACACATTTCCAAAGTTATTATTGGTAACGAAAACAACTATGACTGCGATGCAGGCAACAGACGAAAAATGCGAACACGTGTGTGCAGAACCGGGAGATGAGCAAATGTCTGCAGACTTGAACTGCCCAAACAATTGGGAAGTGCTTAGGGAATTTTGTCCGGGTCAGAAATGTCAAAATATTGATTGGTCTGCAAAAGTAAAAATGACTACTTTTATGTGAATGAATGAGGCGGAACACACCTCAATTCAAACTGTTATTAGAAAATAATTTGAGATTGAAAAGTTTAAAACAGCCTTTAAATAAAAACAGGCTGCGTGCCTTGGTTTGAGGGCAGTGTGGATTAAATGTACTGTTGCGTAACAATCATATTCTGGAATGGAAAGAACATTCTAACATCACGTGCATAAAAAAACTCTGGGCCGACCGTCAGAGATATTTGGAACTCACGCATTGAAAAGGGTTAAAACACTCACTCCCTAAACTTCCTTTCCGACTCTCAGCGCACATCGTTACACTAGCCTTGGTTTGCTTACAACCAGGAAATGCATATGGACCGCTTCTACCGGTGAGATGCAGAAACACTTCTATTTGCGTGTAGAAATTCTCGATTTTTATGACACATTCTTTAAGCGATAATGCCCTCGAAGCTGGAGTTGAGGATATATTGGATGGGTGTTGTTTGTCGAGGGCTGGTAAACCGTACCAATATATGCTCCAAACACTGGCCTCGAGGGCATTATCACTTTTTTTACAACAGGTTACCAACATATTCAAATAATGACTGACATAATTTCAGAAACTTGATTTTGATGAATTTATTCATACTGTAGCGACCCGCACAGACAGCTGTGTGTTATGTGTTAGGCTAGTAGGTGGTTGTGTTGTACTTACCAGTACCCAGTGTTCGCGGGGTCCGACATGCCAATCAACCTGCTATCTGCCAATTACGGGAATGCCTGGAATGTTCTGATGCCGGGCATCCTGGAGGTTGGCGGAGTGGCGTGGAGGGGGGTTGGGCAGGGGGATGGTGCATTGGAAGTTAAGACCAGGTTTAGCCTTTGTTCTCTCTCTTACGTCTGGCCTTCACAAGAGAAGGTCACGGTTGGCTTGTGGGTTCTTTCATTTATTTGGCGTGGGCTACGGCCAAACAGTAGCCTGTGTAAAGTGGGTTAATAAACCGTCAATTCGTAAACTCAATCATCTGTCTGGACAATTGTTCCTTTATGATTTAGTCAGGTCATTACAATACTATTTCATCCTTCCATGAGATATAGTCCCTACACAAATCTAGGGTTGCTACTCAAGCCAACTGGTCGTCCGTTCTATCGGTTAGGTTGCCACGGACACGACCCAGTTAAGTCTTTTTGTTCTAAATCGATGGACGCAACCCAGTCGTTCATTCTAAATGTTCCCGTTGTCAAGATGGCAACGTTGTTATCCCTTGCTTGCTAGCTAGCCAAATGTGGCTAACACAGTCACGTCAAACAGTGCAGCCCGAAAAGCCACGAAGTAGCTGCATTTGCATTTGTTTAAGCTGTTTTCTAGTGACGTTTATTTGGATAGATCCATAACAATGAGCTAATGATGCACGATTTCACCTGGCATAGAAAATGTGGTCTCTTGTCAGGACACTGTTGTTCAGCTAACACAATCACTTCAAACTGAAGCTGGAAAGACTGCAAACTAGCAGCATTGAATTTCGTTTTACCTGTTTTCTATTGACATTTCATTGTATGTATCCATAAAAAGGAAGCTGATTCATGATTTCGACTGGCTAAGAAAAACTACCTGTCTGTCTCATCCCAACTCCCAACCCCACAGGCTCATTACTATAGGTCCGCAATAGGACAATTGCAATATTGAAACAATGTTGCAAATGTCAGAGAGACAGACAGCAAGGTTTATACAAATCTCCGCTATTGAAAACCAATTGCAAGTCTAAAAGAAATGGGAGATAATGTCTAGATGCTTTTTACAGTGGAGATCAAGTTTATAAATTGTCTGGCTGGGCTGCGCAGTGAGATGGAACAGAGTAAATAGGCATTTCAACGTCATAGATTTAGATAACTTGTGGAATAGACACTGGCTGGAATGCGCTTTTAACTAGACTAGACCCACCCGATATATAAATATGAATTACATATTAATGGACATATACAGGGAAAGAGCAGCGGTGAAATGTCCCTTTAATAAATCCACTAAAGAGGTGTGAGCAATAGGATCAGCAAAGTGACTACACCCTAAACGTTTAACTCATTTGAAATTCATACATTTTGTCCAAATGTAGAATTTCAAACAGGTTTTGAAGAAAATGAGGGAGAAATAGTTTGTTCCCATACATTCTTTTAGTGACATTACTAAACAATCAGATTGACGGCTTGCATTTAGGCTTGTTTAACCCCCCCCCCACACTGATTATCCAGTAAATACATTTGTTGAGAGCGGAGCAGCCCTCTCAGCCAACTATGAGAGAGAATTGGCTCATAACCTGCCACTAAACAATCCCCATTTGTCCAGATATACTTGTGAACTCATAAAGTATTTGGGTCTAAGAAGAGGCTATAAGGACCACAGTACTTGCTGACTAAAACTTGATCATGAATTGCCTCAACATTAAAAATCTTATTTTCTTTGATTATTTTTATGTTTTTGTCTATACGTGTCCTGTAATGTTCTGACAAACATGCTACCTTTTAATATAAAATGATATTCAATATTATGCACTGTGGTCTAACAGATATTAACAATTATGTAAAAATATGGTACAATGGCAGATTAATAGGCTGTGAAGCAGAATGTAAACGGATGGTTTTGGTTCATCCACCTCATTTTTTTCCACTGGGCAGTCTTTAATTTTGTTTGTTTAGATCTTCAAGAGAGTGTTGTTCCATTCCATTTACAAGCCAGGTAAACAAACATGTAAACGCATGTGCCAGAACAATGTGTAACACTATCTGAATATTTATGACAGACTGCACATTTTGCTTACACTCTATTGCCTTAGCAAAATAATGTGAATATCGACTTCAATTTTCAAAGTGCCATGGCTGTGTCATGCCTGGTATTTGAAACCACTACCAGCCCATTTATCTTCTCAATAAAAGTCATGCATTGTCTTCCCATTTATCTTCTCAATAAAAGCCATCTAAGCTTTGCAGGTGGAAAGGGGTCATGATAAAACCAGAAGGTCCATCATATCAATTTGTTCTCTATGAGAGCCCCGCAATGAAGCTCAAATAAGCGTCTGACATCTGAAGCTCTCTAATAGAGAAGACCGCAGTGAGAGAAAAAATGTACTCCCTGTAGGGTTCAATTACATCAAAGAGACGGGGCTGGAATCATATTAACTCCAATCCAAACCCCCTAGCACCGAAGAAAAAGGGATCTTTTGTTTGACATTGAAAATACATGAATGGCTAAAGTGAGCCCACTCTGCAGTCCTAACACTCAAACTAAAAACAAGATCTGTTTGAGGATGACATGTCATTGGGTCTAATACAATGCCAGTTCCAGAGGACTTCAGACTGTTATAGACCGACCCAGTGGACACCAGATTCACCAATAGCTCCAACACGAAGAGGGTAAAGAAGAGAGGCTACAAAGGCGCTTTTCCACAAACTCCCTGTAGCCATCTCGTTGGCAGAGTTGATAACAGTCCCATGATGCACCATTATTTGTGACCACCACGCTAACATCAGAGGGCTAGTCTGTTGGAGCCATGACAGAGAGAAATATCTAAACAGAAAAAGAGCCCAAGCTTATTATATCTAGTCCCTTTCCCACCCAGGATTATGGAAGTACAACCCTCTCTCCTCTCTCTGTCAATATGTTCACAAGCCTATAAGATCCCTCACTTCTACACAGAACAAAAGAGGTGAAAAGAGAGGCTTTCTAGTCTATAATGAAGACTCAAGTTGCTCCAGAGGAGAGGATGAAAACCCAGAGCTGTGTCTCATCTTCCTGATGTTTAAAGAACAGATTGTCTTTGGTATCTGTGTGTGTGTGTGTGTGTGTGTGTGTGTGTGTGTGTGTGTGTGTGTGTGTGTGTGTGTGTGTGTGTGTGTGTGTGTGTGTGTGTGTGTGTGTGTGTGTGTGTGTGTGTGTGTGTGTGTGTGTGTGTGTGTGTGTGTGTGTCTCTGCGGAACGAGCGGTATCATTTCTGGGTCAGGGGCTTGTTTAATCACCAAGCACTTCTCACAAGAGTCTGTAACAGCTGTAAAGCATTCCATATTGCCTGAAATGTCTAGGAAAGCTTTTGGCTAACTAACTGCTGCAATAAATATTTACTCTGAGCTTGGACAGTGAATAACTAAAAGCTATATAGACAACATTATATTCACTGCATTTTATTATTGAGGAGCCTGTGTAAATGAAGTGTGCTCCTCACATTGATTTTGAATCTTCTACTTCTTTTTCTACTGTAAAGGACAGTGAATGGTTGAGGGTGTGTGTGTCCATGCATGCTTACGCCCAAGTGTCTGAGTGTGAGTGTGTGTGAGAGAATGCAGTGTGGAACCAGCCTGGAAGTCCTGTCATGACCACTAAAGCCAGATGAGCTCACAGTAAAACCAGTTATTCCAGATATTTCCATGCCAGATTAAATAGATTCTATGAGTTCCCAGCAGATGCACGTAGAACTGGCTGGCACTCCTAAACCGTGCTGCTACAGAACAGAACCTGCATCATGGTCCCAGATGTTTAACTACAGTACATGTTATTTCCCTCACGGTAAATTAGGCGAGGTGATTCACCTGTCTGCCAAACGATTGGTTTACACTGAGTGTACAAAACAATAGGAACATCTGCTCTTTCCATGACATAGACTGACCAGGTGAATCCAGGCGAAAGCTATGATCCCTTATTAATGTCACGAGTTAAAGCCACTTAAATCAGTGTACATGAAGGTGAGGAAACAGGTTAAAGGATTTTGAGACAATTGAGACATGGATTGTGTATGTGTGCCATTCACAGGATGATAGGGCAAGACTTAAAATGTAAGTGCCTTTGAACGAGGTATGGTAGTAGGTGAGTTTGTCAAGAACTGCAACGCTGCAGGGTTTTTCACACTCAACAGTTTCCTGTGTGCATCAAGAGTGGTCCACCACCCAAAGGACATCCAGCCAACTTGACACAACAGCGGGAAGAATTGGAGTCAACAAGTGCCAGCATCCCTGTGGAACGCTTTGAGTCCATGCTCTGACCAATTGAGGCTGTTCTGAAGGCAAAAGGGGGTGCAACTCAATATTAGGAAGGTGTTCCTAATATTTTGAGCACTCAGTGTGTACAGTATCTGGTGTTAACATAACATTGATCAATGACAATTGTGTTTTCCTGATTTCTATAATGCTAAAATACATCATTTTAGTCTGGCCTTGCTGAGATAGACATGGAACATGCAAGCTGAGTCCCTGTTTCTTGATCCTGCACTGGGTGGATCCAATAAAGTGAAGCAAGTCAAGCAATTCCTATTGTGTTATCCTCTTAACCCTGATGAACAGATGATGACCATATGTAGTTAGTCCAGAGGGCAGGTTCAGGAAAAGTTTAACAATGTTGCCATGAAGACATCGTGGGAAGTATCTCGTAACACCTCACCCATTCGGGTGCTTTGCCTTCTCCCAGTCTGCACCCAAATGGCACCCTATTACCTATGAGCCCTGGTCAAAAGTAAAGTATATAGTAAAGTATATAGTGAATAGGCTGTCATTTGGGACGCAGCCCAAGTGTGAGCATGCTCAATCCGCCCCATGGGGAGATGAGCGAATGGTTGTTCCCCGTCCGTCTCGGATCGTTGGGAGGCAGATGCCCTGACTGACTGGGAGATGGAGGATCATTGGAATGTTCACCATGCTGTATGCTGCTTGTGATGTCACCCACCACATGTCTACTATCTATTACCTATTGTCAGGCCAATCCTCACTGTAGCAGCCAATTTGGCCTGTTTATAACTACTTTTAAGATACATTTTCATAGCTTTATCCTATCAATCAAGTTAATATATTGTACAATATAGCTCCCAGACAGGTCACTCTGGTGTGGTTTAGGTGGAACATCCCAGTGGGTTTGGTGTGACGTGTGGAAAGGATGAGAATGGTCAGAAGAGAATTAGCTAGGTGGGGCTTTGGATGGAACAGCTCAGTGAGTAAGGCTTGGGTGAGCTAGGTGTGGTGTGGATTAGTTAGGGCCCACAAAAACGTCTCTTAGAGTTGAAGTCATGTAATCTAGAACTGTCTGGGTCAAATCACATTTCTTCAATATGTGCTCATTGATTTGCTATCATATCTCTGATTTGTTGTCCTGGTATACAGTGCATTTGGAAAGTATTCAGACCCCTTCACTTTTTCCACATTTTGTTACGTTAGTCTCATTCTAAAATAGATTAAATCGTTTTTTCCTCTCATCAATCTACACACAATACCCCATAATGACAAAGCAAAAACAGGTTTTTAGATTTTATTTGCAAATGTATTAAAAATGAAAAACATAAATATCAAATCTACATAAGTATTCAGACTCTTTGCTCAGTACTTTGTTGAAGCACCTTTGGCAGCAATTACAGCCTTGAGTCTTATTGGGTATGACGCTACAAGCTTGGCACACCTCTATTTGGGGAGTTTCTCCCATTCTTCTCTGAAGATCCTCTCAAGCTCTGTCAGGTTGGATGGGGAGCGTTGCTGCACAGCTATTTTCAGGTCTCTCCAGAGATGTTTGATAAGGTTCAAGTCTGGGCTCTGGCAGGGCCACTCAAGGACATTCAGAGACTTGTCCCGAAGCCACTCCTGCGTTGTCCTGGCTGGATACTTAGAGTCGATGTTCTGTTGGAAGGTGAATCTTCACCCCAGTCTGAGAACCTGCTCCAGAGCGCTCAGGACTTCATCAAGGATCTCTCTGTACTTTGCTCCGTTCATCTTTGCCTTGATCCTGACTAGTCTCCCAGTCCCTGCCGCTGAAAAACATCCTCACAGTATGATGCTGCCACCACCATGCTTCACCGTAGGGATGTTGCCACGTTTCTTCCAAAATATTTCAGTCTTGGTCTCATCAGAGAATCTTGTTTCTCATGGTCTGAGAGTCCTTTAGGTGCCTTTTGGCAAACTCCAAATTGGCTGTTATGTGCCTTTTCCTGAGGAGTGGCTTCTGTCTGGCCACTCTACCACAAAGGCCTGATTGGTGGAGGGCTGCAGAGATGGTTGTCCTTCTGGAAGGTATTCCCATCTCCACAGAGGAATTCTGGAGCTCTGTCAGAGTGACAATCGGGTTCTTGGTCACCTCCCTGACCAAGACCTTTCTCCCCTGATTGCTCAGTTTAGCCGGGCGGCCTGCTCTAGGAAGAGTCTTGGTGAAGCCCCAAAATTGCCCTCGCTAGAAGCCTGTGTTTCAGACATAAGGAAGTGGATGGCTAAAAACTTTCTACTTTTAAACTCGGACAAAACAGAGATGCTTGTTCTAGGTCCCAAGAAACAAAGAGATCTTCTGTTAAATCTGACAATTCATCTTGATGGTTGTAAAGTCGTCTCAAATAAAACTGTGAAGGACCTCGGCGTTACTCTTGACCCTGATCTCTCTTTTGACGAACATATCAAGACTGTTTCAAGGACAGCTTTTTTCCATCTACGTAACATTGCAAAAATCAGAAATTTTCTGTCCAAAAATGATGCAGAAAAATTAATCCATGCATTTGTTACTTCTAGGTTAGACTACTGCAATGCTCTACTTTCCGGCTACCCGGATAAAGCACTAAATAAACTTCAGTTAGTGCTAAATACGGCTGCTAGAATCCTGACTAGAACCAAGAAATTTGATCATATTACTCCAGTGCTAGCTTCCCTACACTGGCTTCCCGTTAAGGCAAGGGCTGATTTCAAGGTTTTACTGTTAACCTATAAAGCGTTACATGGGCTTGCTCCTACCTATCTTTCCGAGTTGGTCCTGCCGTACATACCTACACGTACGCTACGGTCACAAGACGCAGGCCTCCTAATTGTCCCTAAAATTTCTAAGCAAACAGCTGGAGGCAGGGCTTTCTCCTATAGATCTCCATTTTTATGGAACAGTCTGCCTACCCATGTGAGAGACGCAGACTCGGTCTCAACCTTTAAGTCTTTACTGAAGACTTATCTCTTCAGTAGGTCATATGATTGAGTGTAGTCTGGCCCAGGAGTGTGAAGGTGAACGGAAAGGCTCTGGAGCAACGAACCGCCCTTGCTGTCTCTCCAGGGCCGGTTCCCCTCTCTCCACTGGGATTCTCTGCCTCTAACCCTGTTACTGGGGCTGAGTCACTGGCTTGCTGGTGCTCTTTCATGCCGTCCCTAGGAGGGGTGCGTCACTTGAGTGGGTTGAGTTACTGACGTGAACTTCCTGTCTGGGTTGGCGCCCCCCCTTGGTTGTGCTGTGGTGGAGACCTTTGTGGGCTATACTCGGCCTTGTCTCAGAATTGTAAGTTGGTGGTTGAGGATATCCCTCTAGTGGTGTGGGGGCTGTGCTTTGGCAGAGTGGGTGGGGTTATATCCTTCCTGTTTGGCCCTGTCCGGGGGTTTCTTCGGATGGGGCCACAGTGTCTCCTGACCGCTCCTGTCTCAGCCTCCAGTATTTATGCTGCAGTAGTTTATGTGTCGGGGGGCTAGGGTCAGTTGGTTATACCTGGAGTACTTCTCCTGTCTTATCCAGTGTCCTGTGTGAATTTAAGTATGCTCTCTCTAATTCTCTCGTTCTCTCTTTCTCTCTGAGAACCTGAGCCCTAGGACCATACGTCAGGACTACCGGGCATGCTGACACCTTGCTGTCCCCAGTCCGCCCGGCCTTGCTGCTATTCCAGTTTCAACTGTTTCTGCCTGCGGTTACGAAACCCCTACCTGTCCCAGACCTGCTGTTTTCAACTCTTAATGATCGGCTATGAAAAGCCAACTGAGATTTATTCCTGATTATTATTTGACCATGCTTGTCATTTATGAACATTTTGAAAATCTTGGCTCTCTCTAATTTTCTCCTTCTCTCTTTCTTTCTCTCGGAGGACCTGAGCCCTAGGACCATACGTCGGGACTACCGGCCGTGGTGACTCCTTGCTGCCCTCAGTCCGCCTGGCCTTGCTGCTATTCCAGTTTCAACTCTTCTGCCTGCGGTTATGGAACCCCTACCTGTCCCAGACCTGCTGTTTTCAACTCTTAATGATCGGCTATGAAAAGCCAACTGAGATTTATTCCTGATTATTATTTGACCATGCTTGTCATTTATGAACATTTTGAAAATCTTGGCTCTCTCTAATTTTCTCCTTCTCTCTTTCTTTCTCTCGGAGGACCTGGGCCCTGGGACCATGCGTCGGGACTGCCGCCCGTGGTGACTCCTTGCTGTCCCCAGTCCGCCTGGCCTTGCTGCTATTCCAGTTTCAGCTGTTCTGCCTGCGGTTATGGAACCGCCACCTGTCCCAGACCTGTTGTTTTTCAACTCTTAATGATCAGCTATGAAAAGCCAACTGAAAATTATTCATGATTATTATTTGACCATGCTTGTCACTTATGAACATTTTTGAACATCTTGGCATAGTTCTGTTATAATCTCACCCGGCACAGCCAGAAGAGGACTGGCCACCCCTCATAGCCTGGTTCCTCTCTAGGTTTCTTCCTAGGTTTTGGCCTTTCTAGGGAGTTTTTCCTAGCCACCGTGCTTCTACACCTGCATTCTAGCTGTTTGGGGTTTTAGGCTGGGTTTCTGTACAGCACTTCGAGATATTATCTGATGTACGAAGGGCTATATAAAATAAAATTGATTGATTGATTGATTGAGTCTTGGTGGTTTCAAACGTTGTCCATTTAAGAATTATGGAGGCCACTGTGTTCTTGGGGACCTTCAATGATGCAGACATTTTTTGGTACACTTCCCCAGATCTGTGCCTCAACATAATCCTGTCTCGGAGCTTTACGGAAAATTCCTTCGACTTCATGGCTTGGTTTTTGCGCTGACATGCACTGTCAATTGTGAGACCTTATATAGAGAGGTGTGTGCCTTTCCAAATTCGGACCAATCAATTTAATTTACCACAGGTGGACTCCAATCAAGTTGTTGAAACATCTCAAGGATGATCAATGGAAACAGGATGCACCTGAGCTCAATTTCGAGTCTCATAGCAAAGGGTCTGAATAATTATGTAAATAAGGTATTTCTGTTTTATTTTTTTTATAAAAATGTATAAATTCACACTCAAATGTCTATAAACCTGTTTTCACTTTGTCATTATGGGCTATTGTGTGTACATTGATAACTTTAAAAAAATGTTTTTTTACATTTTAGAGTAAGGCTGTAATATAATATAATATAATATAATATGGCGTCGTGTGGCTCAGTTGGTAGAGCATGGCGCTTGCAACACCAGGGTTGTGGGTTCGATTCCCACGGGGGGCCAGTACAAAAAAAGTATGGATGTATGTACTTGTAAGTCGCTCTGGATAAGAGCGTCTGCTAAATGACTTAAATGTAATGAATTTATTTACATTGACTGATATAACAAAATGTGGAAAAGGGGAAGGGGTCTGAATACTTTCCAAAGGCACTGTATTTGTTCGGTTAGGGTACACACTTAAATCAACTCCTTGAGACTATATCTTGAAGTTATCAAGTTTCTTAATCTTAAGAAATTACTCATTAATGGAAAATCACTGTAGGCCTGCTAAAATAAGAGATGCTGGTGAGGAAAATTAAAGAGGAACGCTCGCTGGCAAAGATGTTACAGGAATTCTTGGAATCTCCCTACGGAACACTCTTAGGTCCTCCATGATTAGAGGCAGAGAAACTGAATCTTGCATTTTCTCCAATAAAATGTTACATTCTCTGTAGGATAAGGAGCACAGGAAACTAACAAGTATAGAGGGAAATGTCTTTCAATATGAGTTCTGGCTAATAATTTACTATTGAATTGACAAAAAAGGTATCTTAGTTACAAGCCAATGGCCTCACATTGTGTCCTGCCATATACCTGGATGTTTCAACCGCTAGCACGAAATGTTTATTCAATAGCTAAATTCTGAGAACTTTGAGACGAAAGATCCGTACACGTTAGTATGGCGTGGAACCAACCAACACAAATGTGTGATCATTGTGTTGAAGGTGTTTCATATTATTAATCCTGTGATGAGCCAAGCTTGATTTGCACTCTGTTTATTTTAAAGCTCCCATATCTGGGTGGTGAAAATCGCAATCATGGCCAGATGACTTCACTTTTTTCTCTCTGATGTGGTTGAAACATGAAGGGACAAAGGAAACACCTCAGATGTCGAAAGAGTAACGAATGAAACCTTGACTTGAGCAGAAAATCAAAGCGAACATGTCATTCCACGTTTGATTAAAGGAAAAGGGTCTATATCGTCAAGCCAAAAAGTAATCAAGCAAAATATTTGATATTGTGGACGATGGTGTTTCCTAAATAAACAGTGTCAACGTGTTTTCATGGCTATGTTAAGTCATTGTTCATTTTTGCTGTAAGGTAGACATTTATAAGGTGTACACATGTTTAGAATTAGCACAAATTATTCTGAGACTAGTTTTCAAGGTTTTCTGAAAGAGTTTGGGTATGTGAAGGAATGAAGGGGGGGGGGGGGGTTGCCTTGTACTTCGTATTGGAGCTTCCATCCAGATTATGGAACGGTACGAGGAACCAGAGGTTAAGGACCACCACTGGGATAATTAGCCAGGTTGTGGACAAAGATAACTTAAGTCAAGATGCTCAACTTTCTCATCAGGTTATCCAATGGAGGCTCCATGAACCCTCATTGGTGTAGTAGGATCTCTCTGTCGAAAAACTCTTGATAATTATGGATTTGACAAACAACTATGTAAAATGGCTTGAGGAATTGTTGGCTCTGAGTTCATTTTGAAGTGAGGCGTGCTAGACAGAATTACTAACCTGCAATCGTCAAGGGAGACTATGGCTTTGATGAAATATTTATTCAGATATACACACTTGGGCATTCATTCCTACACTGTATGTAAATATAGACATTGAAATGTATGAATAGTGCATTTACCTCATTAAGATTAGCCTGCCATTTATTATTTCAATTTCTTGAATTCTTTGATGGATTTTTTTCCTCCCAAGTTCTTCCATTTCTAAGTTGCATTTGTTGTTATCTATGAAAGTTCATTGATGAGTGTGAAATAGAAAAGGCTATCGTTGACACATCATTTCAAAGTGCTGATTCTTTACATATGTAATCAATTAGAACCATGGGTCCCAATAATTCATTAAATGTTAGTATTTTCAGAGCGGAAATTAAATGTTTTAATGAAATGATGTCTGTTTTGATAAGAAAGGCTGACTCCTTAACCCGAAATTACACGAAATCCATGAAATGTACTTCTTATCTGAAAGCGACACCGAGAAAGTTCTATTGAGCTGATATTGTTGTTGGTTCAAAAAATATACTTTTCCAGCTCAATCAGATTTATATTTTGACACAAATACTATAAATTAGGTTAGTGTTAACAATTATTTATTCACTCTAAAAAACAACAGGTTTTGCCTCTGAAGACACTGATATATTTTGCGGTCGTTAATAAATTAACAGCAAAATAGTCATATTATCTAGCTATATTTAGAGAATTGTTCCGATTCATTTTTACCATTCACTTTTCAGAACTTTGTCAGGTTACATAAACTAAATGGATTCGATGCAGTAGCTGCTCTCAAGCCATGCTAGTTATAGGACAAAAACTTGATGTAATGCATTTGTACCAGAACCCAATGATGAGGTACTATTCTATTCATTCTATTGAAGGGAATAGAATACTTTAGTCTCTCCTGGATTTCTGGTAGTTTACAATTTTTTTGACAGGAAACAGAACAGGAAATGATATAATTGGTGCAGCACTAAATGCTTTTCTCCCATACCCTACCCAGCTGCTCTTGGCCTGACCCTCACTTACTTATGACTGACTACTGGGAATCTTAGAGTTGAGGGGGCGCATTTCTTGCAAAGGATGTTAAGGTTTTTCTTCCTGCTGGGGGGTAGACAAATATTGGAGAGCAGCTCCTTGTGGAGTGAGGCGAGCTGTGGTATGTTTAAAAGGGTCTATGTGGGGAGCAGGCTAAAAATAAAGCGACAGAAATTCAACAGAAAAGTTTTCTTATTAGGGGGGGGTAGACACAGAGACAGAGAGAGAGACAGAGAAACGGAGAGACAGAGAGAGAGAAAGAAAGTTAAATGTTCAGATGACGAAACCTTCTTTATCAGCAGCATCTCTTCCCTCCTAACTTCCCCTCTCACTGTTTTTAATGGCTTCCCAATTACTCAGACTTGATTTAACAGATCGATGAGATGACATTGGCCTGAAACGGAGGAGCCGTTTTATGTAGTTTCAGAGTTTCTTCCTCTCTGCCGAGGTCTTTTGGTCTTCAGGAAGCTTATTGAGACATCTGGCTATTGTAAAGGATGGAAGCTTCTATTGATGTTCAACTGTAATTAATAAATGAACAATGTTTATTTTATCTTCGGGTTGGAATATTGGCCTTTTACCTCAGAAAATATGGATTATGAGCAAATCAAGCGATAAGAACATGAGTCACTAGACAGGCTTAGAAACACACTGATCTCTATCTGAGACAAATCAGATCTGGTCCATCTCAATAGGTTCCTGCATCACTCTCCTTATTACTCCATTACCACTGAGTAGTGAGGCTAAATGTGGGAAAACCCAAGGCAAAACAGAACTGTTCTATCCCAACCTAATTACAGTACATGACATCATGCAACTTCAGAAAGCTGAGGTCATATGAAACACCCTTTAGGGCCTTCAGCAGCATTCCCATAAGACACTACTACAGAATGACATTATGGCAAATATTGTGACTATATCATAGGTCACAGTGCCTGCTGCCATAGACCTGGTCCATACTCTGTGCACACGTAACTGATCTACAGGATTTAGTAGATGAGTTGCAGATTACATTCTGAATCATTTCTTATCAATAGAGTGCTTACACCTTCTGTCTGTGCCACCTGAAGGTAGACCATTTAATATCTCTGACATAATGGACTGAGTCTACTTCTCACTGCTATGTGAACAGATGTTCAGTGCCCCTGGAATCTGACTTCCTTCTGTTCTAAGGTGGGTGTCATTGCTTACACAACTGAATACAGAGGCAAAGGGAGGGGTCGGTTGGGCTGTTTAGATGGGTCCAGATATGGTGATTCTTTTCCTGTTTCATTGTGCTTGAGGTCGATACACAAATGTTTGGGTTAGACGTAGACTAAACACATTACAAAATTACAAGACACACCTGCTATTTATCTGATACAGGGGGAATCAGCGACCAACCAACCAGGACCACATCCTGTGACTCCTGTCCACATGAAGGTATTCACAGGTCCATTAGCGTTTGGCTACAAATAGCTGCTATAGTAGGCTTTCAGCATGTAAAGAATTTGATGTAGTTTTAATATACTTACTGTAAACAGTAAATGTATATTTGTTGCAGGTATCGTGAGAAAAGGGCATTTGAACAAAGGGAGGTCAAGGAGTACTGTTTGAAGTTCAAAGTTCAACTGTATAGTGAGAAGTGAGCAAATGAACGGTAACAGATGCCTGGATGTCGGGCCACTGTTTATTCCGAAAGGACTCTTGCATCCTTGTGTTTGGGAACGATTGCATTGTACCGGCAGAGAAACTCACATTCGTTTTTCTTGGCAATGACCCTATATTTCTACGGGATTGGACTACTGTTTAGCCTTAGCAATAACAATGCATTGTTCCCTGTAAACCTCATTCCTACCTCATGTTTTATCTGAAAGTGAGGTCATGCTGTACTGGTGGGATATTCACAGGGATTTATATAGACTACAGTGTTCTATTTATTGGTCAAAAAAAGAAGAAGTGAGTTTCCGGTTCATTCACCCTGATTTGAAATCCCATCCTTCCTACTGTATGCTACTGACACAGGTTCTAGGCCCTGTGACAACTAGATGTAGATACGTTGAAATGGAATAGTAAAGCATTGAACATAGAAAAAAAATGTCAGTTTGAATGTCCAATGTAATTGCTGTTTAGAATTATCACACTACAAAAGACTGGTTGTTGTCTCCCTTGCCGATGACCAACAGTCCAACAAAGTACCCAACAAAATTAGCCAACATGGCGTTTGACATTTCACTAAGTCCTCTTCGTTGAGGTTTGTTAAAGGAGGATTGGATCAACTGTGGTGGGTTCCGAGACAAATTACAACTCTCCTTTTACGAAGGCTAAGGAGGCATTAAAGCTTATAGCTTCTTTCAACAGAACCTCAGAACAGAGTTCTCTCTCAGTGGACTGGCGATTCCTCCTCTGCTCTACCGCCACTCAAGCCTCTCTTCCTCCACTAATCGTCTTGGTGAATTACAGGAACCTCGAAACAAAAGCCTGCTGGAGGGGATTCCTCTCCAAATGTCAGGATCAGGATCACAACTCCTCTGTCTCCAGTCCTGTGACTAACTCCACTGTCCCTGCTCAGACCGTTTTTACTTCCTTTGGACGTGCAGAAATGACTGCAGTGCTTTCCCATCCTTACATGATTAGTTACTGTAACATAACTACATGTCTTTCCATTTGACGTTTGATTATTTTTTTCACATTTATTTAACTAGGCAAGTCAGTGAAGAACAAATTATTTTTTATAATGACAGTCTACCAGGGAACAGTGGGTTAACTGCCTCGCTCAAGGGCAGAACGAAACTAGGCTTCTAGGCCACTAGGCTACCTGCCACCTCATGCTATAGCTGAAATGAGGATGATCCCTTTAACATGGTGAGAGTGGGATATTCTGTGTAATATGTGCCATAGGATGCATCCAATCCCCCTGCTGCTTGACAAATATTCCCTAGTCTCTCCCCACTGGTGTCCTCAGTGTGCGCCAATGACTATCAATGCCTCACTGCCAAGCATCTCACAGATTCTCTGTTAGATTGTGTAGAGAAGATGACAGTTAATATATGGCTTCCTGAGTTTTCTGCAACTGTTCAGGTTTTTCCAAAATTTCCCCAAGGGTTCTAGATTAATTTGGTGATCCTCTGGCTTCATCTCAATTCACAATATCACAGAGAAGTTAGAAAACACCTCTGTTTACAATCTGATTTTCAACTGCTGTGATGGTAACGTGAGTGCTTGCAAATATGCTCTGTATGTAGAAGAGAGAGAATGTTTAAAAACAAGTTTTCCACCGACAATAATTGTGTAGAGTGAATGTTTGCTGCTATTTCAAATACAGAATAAAAATGTATTCTACTCAATATCACAAAATAAAGTGGGCGGATTTTGGATTTTGAAATGTACTTCATAGCATAACAAAACTGACAAACAAAATGCTTGCATGAAAGCATAATCTCATGATTGCCCAGCATACAATTCTTTATTTTATATGCCCAAAATTGCACTACACAAATGCAATTGAGAATCGAATGGGTGCCTTTCGTGAGTGCAAATGAACATGCCAAATGCTTTGACTTCAGTCTATTGCATGTCACAGGAAATCAACACTATCATTCACCAATTTCCTCATTCCCTCCCTGATAAAAGCTGTTTAAACCAGGCCTGGGCGGGATCCATGTGGAGGAATTACAGGTTGCCAGTCTGTCCTCAATGTGGGTGGGACCGAGGGTTTTACCCAGCAGGGCTCCTACATAGCATGCTGTGACAACCTGTCATTACAGGGCCCTGATCTGCTCTCAACTACAGCCTCCTGTGAAAAGACAAGTGGACTCTAATGTACTCTCTCCCTGATATATTTTCCTCTCGCCTCTTTACATTGACGGCCCTCAGTCCCATTCGGTTAGTGTTCATTGAAAGGAAAAGTGTATCGGTCTGTGGAACATCGTTTGAATACAAATATTTTTTTTTATTTCTTTTTTTATAAGTGCACCAACTTTTCAGACACTTTGATATCTTTACATGTGTGTCATTATTGTGTCATTGTAACGCTCGTCTAAGTCGTCCTCCTCATCTGACGAGGAGAGGCGAGAAGGATCGGACCAATATGCAGCGTTGGTTGAATACATGAATGAATTTATTAAATAAAGACGAACACGAAGAACACTTGGATAAACTACAAAACAATAAAACGAAGTCAACAGACCTGAACAAACGAACTTACATAATAACACGAAGAACGCACGAACAGGAACAGACTACATACACGAACGAAAACGAAACAGTCCCGTGTGGTGCGACATACACAGACACGGAAGACAATCACCCACAAACAAACAGTGAGAACAGCCTACCTTAATATGCTTCTCAATCAGAGGAAACGTCAAACACCTGCCTCTAATTGAGAACCATATCAGGCAACACATTAAACCCAACATAGAAACACAACACATAGAATGCCCACCCCAACTCACGCCCTGACCAACTAAACACATACAAAACAACAGAAAACAGGTCAGGAACGTGACAGAACCCCCCCCCCCCCCCCCCTCAAAGTGCGAACTCCGGGCGCACCACTAAAACTCAAGGGGAGGGTCTGGGTGGGCATCTGTCCGCGGTGGCGGCTCCGGCGCAGGACGAGGACACCACTCCACCATTGTCTTTGTCCCCCTCCTTAGCGTCCCTTGAGTGGCGACCCTCGCCCCCGACCATGGTCCAGGAACCTTCACCAAGGCCCCTCCTAAATATAGACAACTCAGCACAGAGAGGTAGCTCAGGACAGAGGGGTAGCTCAGGACAGAGGGGTAGCTCAGGACAGAGAGGCAGCTCAGGACAGAGGGGCAACTCCGGACTGAAGGACAGCTCCGGACAGAGAGGCAGCTCTGGACTGAATGGTTGCTCCGGACTAGATGCAGCTCATGACTGGAGGGCAGCTCATGACTGGAGGGCAGCTCATGACTGGAGGCCAGCTCATGACTGGAGGCCAGCTCATGACTGGAGGGCAGCTCATGACTGGAGGGCAGCTCATGACTGGAGGACAGCTCATGACTGGCTGGCGGATCCTGGCTGGCTGGCGGATCCTGGCTGGCTGGCGGATCCTGGCTGGCTGGCTCTGGCGGATCCTGGCTGGCTGGCTCTGGCGCATCCTGGCTGGCTGGCTCTGGCGGATCCTGGCTGGCTGGCTCTGGCGGATCCTGGCTGGCTGGCGGCTCTGGCTGCTCATGGCTGGCTGGCGGCTCTGGCTGCTCATGGCTGGCTGGCGGCTCTGGCTGCTCATGGCTGGCTGGCGGCTCTGGCTGCTCATGGCTGGCTGGCGGCTCTGGCTGCTCATGGCTGGCTGGAGGCTCTGGCTGCTCATGGCTGGCTGGTGGCTCTGGCTGCTCATGGCTGGCTGGCGGCTCTGGCTGCTCATGGCTGGCTGGCGAAAGGCTCTGGCTGCTCATGGCTGGCTGGCGGAAGGCTCTGGCTGCTCATGGCTGGCTGGCGGAAGGCTCTGGCTGCTCATGGCTGGCTGGCGGCTCTGGCTGCTCATGGCTGGCTGGCGGAAGGCTCTCGCTGCTCATGGCTGGCTGGCAGAAGGCTCTGGCTGCTCATGGCTGGCTGGCGGAAGGCTCTGGCTTCTCATGGCTGGCTGGCGGACGGCTCTGGCTGCTCATGGCTGGCTGGCGGACGGCTCTGGCTGCTCCTGTCTGGCGGACGGCTCTGGCTGCTCCTGTCTGGCGGACGGCTCTGGCTGCTCCTGTCTGGCGGACGGCTCTGGCGGCTCCTGTCTGGCGGACGGCTCTAGTGGCTCCTGTCTGGTGGACGGCTCTAGCGGCTCCTGTCTGGCGGATGGCTCTGAAGGCTCATGACAGACGGGCGGCTTTGAAGGCTCAGTACAGACGGGCGGCTTTGCAGGCTCCGTACAGACGGGCGGCTTTGAAGGCTCAGTACAGACGGGCAGTTCATGCGGTGCTTGGCAGACGGACAGTTCAGACGGCGTTGGGCAGACGGGCAGTTCAGGCGCCGTTGGGCAGTTCAGGCGCCGCTGGGCAGACAGAGGAAACGTCAAACACCTGCCTCTAATTGAGAACCATATCAGGCAACACATTAAACTCAACATAGAAACACAACACATAGAATGCCCACCCCAACTCACGCCCTGACCAACTAAACACATACAAAACATCAGAAAACAGGTCAGGAACGTGACAGTCATTATTGAATTGTGGAGGTAAATGCTGTACCTTGACTTTGGCACCAATACAAAAACACTTTCAAATTACAGAAACATGACAAATAATACATTTTCTGTTTTATTTAATAAGAAAACATATGCAAGTCCTTTATACTGCAAAACATGCTGTATATTTGTATGCATTGTAGAAACTACTGGGGGCTAGCAAATTGGCTTGTCCCACTGGTGATGTGTAGAGGTGTAGTGACATATTTAGAGATGTATACATATATTATTGTGAATGCTCGATAGTGAACTAAGTTATATATAAACTCAGACCCTGTCTTTCAAAGATAATTTGTAAAAATCCAAATAACTTCACAGATCTTCATTGTAAAGGGTTTCAATACTGTTTCCCATGCTTGTTCAATGAACCATGGACAATTAATGAACATGCACCTGTGGAACGATTTTTTACTAGTATGATGTGTGTCCCTCCGTTTTATGTCATTGGAGCATTCTCTCCAGTGACAAACTGTTATCGTGGAGGGGTCCATTTATTAAGGGTGTTTCTAGGATTTAAAGAGATTTGGGGCTTAGACCAAAGCCAGTAGTGGGGTCCGGGGGCATCCTCCCCTGTAAAATTGAATAAATAAGGAATTTAAACAGCTAAATGCATGAATTTGGTGGACTTTGAGATGAAGATTGAGAGATTAGATACAATAAGATTTATTTTGTGATCAACCTTTTATTTAGTTTTACATTTTTCCAATGGGGTGTTGCACAGGTTCTGGTTTAATATTTAGACTGATATCAGTTCGTATATTCAGTTATCATATTTTCAGTTTGTATTTATTTTAGTTAAGATCTAAGAATTTTGTCAAAATAATAGCAGACACTGCAGACACTGCCAGTACTCAATTACAGTAGCTGCTGTGGGTTTCTTTACTCTGGATCACTCATTACTCTCTACTCTGGAACACATACAGTGCCTTCAGATAGTGTTCACACCTCTGTGTGCAATAATACTGTTTAACATTATTTGTGAATGACTACCCCATCTCTGTACCCCACACATACAATTACCTGTAAGGTTCCTCAGTCGAGCAGTGAATTTCAAACACAGATACAACCACAAGGACCAGGGCGCCTTACATTTATTGGTAGATGGGCAACATTTTAAAAAAGCAGACTTTGAATATCCCTTTGAGCATGATGAAGTTATTAATTACACCTTGGATGGTGTGTCAATACACCCAGTCATTACAAAGACACAGATGTCCTTCCTATCTCAATTGCCGGAGAGGAAGGAATTCGACTTTAAAACAATTACACATTTTAATGGCTGTGATAGGAGAAAACGAAGGATGGATCAACAACATTGTAGTTACTCCACAATACTAGCCTAAATGACAGAGTAAAAAGAAGGATGCCTGTACAGAATAAAAATATTCCAAAACATGCATCCTATTTGCAACAAGGCACTAAAGTAATACTGCAGAAAATGTAGCAAAGAAATTAACTTTATGTCCTGAATACAAAGTGTTATGTTTGGTGGCAAATCCAATACAACACATCACTGAGTAACACTCTTCATATTTTCAAGCATATTGTTGGCTTCATCGTGTTATGGGTATGCTTGTCATCAGCAAGGACTAAGCACAGGCAAAATCCCAGAGGAAAACCTGATTCAGTCTGCTTTCCAACAGACACTGGGAGACAAAATTCACCTTTCAGCAGGACAATAACCTTAAACACAAGACCAAATGTACACTTTAGTTGCTTACAAGACAACATTGAATGTTCCTGAGGGGCCTAAATACAGCTTTGATTTAAATCGGCTTGAACATCTGTGGCAAGTCTTGAAATTGGCTGTCGAGCAATGATCAACAACCAACTTGACAGAGCTTGAAGAATTTAAAAAGAATAATGGGCAAATATTGTACAATCCAGGTGTGCAAAACTCTTAGAGACTTACCCAGAAAGACTCACAGCTGTAATCGCTGCTCAAGGTGATTCTAACATGTATTGACTCAGGGGTGTGAATACTTGACATATTGACACGACATACTTCTGTATTTCATCATCAATAAATGTGCAAATAAAAAATCAGGCTGTAACACAACAAAATGTGGAATAACTCAAGCGGTATGAATACTTTCTGGAGGCAGTACAGAGTACTGCCAAAAACTTCCATACCACTCAACAACAAACAAAGACTCTGACCTGTCCAATGAGCCAAACTGTACCCAAACACCCTCTCTCACACGCACACAGTGCTGTAATTAGAATCCATAGATTAGCTTTAAGTGATACAGTCTACAGTGTGCTCACCCCTCCTCTACCTCTCTCCATCGCTTGCTCTGTATCGTCTGTTGTTATTATTTTGTTTATTTTGATCCACATTTGTTTTTGCAGAAGCAGCCGTTACTTTTCCTGGGGTCCAGTAAAGTAGCTGTCTCTCTTATTTGCACTATTCTGTTGCTGTCGTTAAGACTTCTATGTTGCTGTTTCTTTTGTCTCCTCCCTCGTCCTGTCCTGGTTGTAAAAAGTGTAAAAGTAAACATTTGTTTCAATAGTTATTTAACCATGTTTTACTTTTCACTGTCTGTAGTTCACCTGTTATAATTTGTGCAAATAAATAATACTAATTAGAATCTAGTATTTGTAGTAAAGTTTGGTATCACCGTCAAAAGATATGTGCTTCACTCAGAAATTTTTTCTCTTATCTCTTTGTTCTCAGCCAGTAGCTACCGAAGTGGCTAGCCAGTCAAGCTAGCTACAGCAGAAACAAAACCCATCAAATACACTCGCTTGAAATAAACACTTTTCCTAATATCATACCTTACTGTATTTGGACATCCTTAGCTCGCCCATTCACTAAATATACTGTTAAACAAACGTGACCGACCGGCTCGACGCAGTCTTATTTGAAATTGTGTTTTTTACATTGGATAAAAGTAGAGACTCAGGGCTAGAAAATTGTATATCATACACTACAGTTGAAAAACAATGGGAAAGTAATTCTGCTTTGAAAGTTGATAAACTTGTAACCTCACTTTTGAGAAAATGGCCTTTGAATGTTTTGGTACACCCACTGAAGAGCTCTTATTTGTCTACAGCCATTCAGCACTGTTCGTTTTGCAGAGGTATGGACTCGAATCACATGACTTGGACTTGAGTCAGACTTGAGTCACAAATATGATGACTTGCAACTCGACTTTAACACCAATGACTCAGTACTTAACTTGGACTTGAGCCTTTTGACTCGACCTGACTTGATACCCTCCCCAAGCCCAAATATAAAAAATGATGCTATTAAAAAAAGTGTGCAGCGCATCAACTCTTCATTTAACGGATTACAGTTTGAATCGGACAGCAGCCAATCAAATTGTGCCAGCTGAGAAAAAGCTGTGCGTGGCAGTGCAGAGGAACGTCGGCAGGTGAATTCAGATGCACCCCTTGGAAAGATAATACCCCAACTTATTATTTTTTGATATAAAGACGACGCTGTATCAATAAAAAACGGATTTTCAATTTGTAAATCATGCAGGAAGAAAATTACAGACGGTACAACTTTGTTCGACATTTGAAGCTGCACAAAGAACGGTAAGTCGTGGCTAATATAGCCGACAGCTATATCATTTCTAACTTTGCTAGTGTTGCATGTAGGCTAACGTAACGTTAAATCAATGAGCCTCCACACAGTCAGTCAGTGCGGGAACGTGATCATTGCACCCAAGATTGAGCTACAATTTGGTAGCCTAAATCCTGCCTGATGTTACTGCTGTTACTAAAACCATTGAC
The DNA here is from genome assembly GCF_029448725.1 of Salvelinus fontinalis. Lineage (NCBI taxonomy): Eukaryota > Metazoa > Chordata > Actinopteri > Salmoniformes > Salmonidae > Salvelinus > Salvelinus fontinalis. The sequence continues at coordinate 34,589,390 of NC_074687.1, read as the reverse complement.
ATACGTTAGCCTACTGTAACCACACACAAAGTGTGTGTGTGTTAAGGTTGGGCGATTGTGTACAAGCCTACATCGCCCGATTGCGCCCCATAGCAATCCTCGATAGTCGATCACTATTGGGGGGGGGGGGGGGGTACAGGGCAGCCGAGCAGAAATGGAGGAAAACTCGCCTCCCTGCGGACCTGGCATCCTTTCACTCCCTCCTCTCTACATTTTCCTCTTCTGTCTCTGCTGCTAAAGCCACTTTCTACCACTCTAAATTCCAAGCATCTGCCTCTAACCCTAGGAAGCTCTTTGCCACCTTCTCCTCCCTCCTGAATCCTCCTCCCCCCCCCCCCCCTCCTCCCTCTCTGCAGATGACTTCGTCAACCATTTTGAAAAGAAGGTCGACGACATCCGATCCTCGTTTGCTAAGTCAAACGACACCGCTGGTTCTGCTCACACTGCCCTACCCTGTGCTCTGACCTCTTTCTCCCCTCTCTCTCCAGATGAAATCTCGCGTCTTGTGACGGCCGGCCGCCCAACAACCTTACCGCTTGAACCTATCCCCTCCTCTCTTCTCCCTTACCTCACCTCGCTCATCAACTCATCCTTGACCGCTGGCTACGTCCCTTCCGTCTTCAAGAGAGCGAGAGTTGCACCCCTTCTGAAAAAACCTACACTCGATCCCTCCGATGTCAACAACTACAGACCAGTATCCCTTCTTTCTTTTCTCTCCAAAACTCTTGAACGTTCCGTCCTTGGCCAGCTCTCCTGCTATCTCTCTCAGAATGACCTTCTTGATCCAAATCAGTCAGGTTTCAAGACTAGTCATTCAACTGAGACTGCTCTTCTCTGTGTCACGGAGGCGCTCCGCACTGCTAAAGCTAACTCTCTCTCCTCTGCTCTCATCCTTCTAGACCTATCGGCTGCATTTGATACTGTGAACCATCAGATCCTCCTCTCCACCCTCTCCGAGTTGGGCATCTCCGGCGCGGCCCACGCTTGGATTGCGTCCTACCTGACAGGTCGCTCCTACCAGGTGGCGTGGCGAGAATCTGTCTCCTCACCACGTGCTCTCACCACTGGTGTCCCCCAGGGCTCTGTTCTAGGCCCTCTCCTATTCTCGCTATACACCAAGTCACTTGGCTCTGTCATAACCTCACATGGTCTCTCCTATCATTGCTATGCAGACGACACACAATTAATCTTCTCCTTTCCCCCTTCTGATAACTAGGTGGCGAATTGCATCTCTGCATGTCTGGCAGACATATCAGTGTGGATGACGGATCACCACCTCAAGCTGAACCTCGGCAAGACGGAGCTGCTCTTCCTCCCGGGGAAGGACTGCCCGTTCCGTGATCTCGCCATCACGCTTGACAACTCCATTGTGTCCTCCTCCCAGAGCACTAAGAACCTTGGCGTGATCCTGGACAACACCCTGTCGTTCTCAACTAACATCAAGGCGGTGGCCCGTTCCTGTAGGTTCATGCTCTACAACATCCGCAGAGTACGACCCTGCCTCACACAGGAAGCGGCGCAGGTCCTAATCCAGGCACTTGTCATCTCCCGTCTGGATTACTGCAACTCGCTGTTGGCTGGGCTCCCTGCCTGTGCCATTAAACCCCTACAACTCATCCAGAACGCCGCAGCCCGTCTGGTGTTCAACCTTCCCAAGTTCTCTCACGTCACCCCGCTCCTCCGCTCTCTCCACTGGCTTCCAGTTGAAGCTCGCATCCGCTACAAGACCATGGTGCTTGCCTACGGAGCTGTGAGGGGAACGGCACCTCAGTACCTTCAGGCTCTGATCAGGCCCTACACCCAAACAAGGGCACTGCGTTCATCCACCTCTGGCCTGCTCGCCTCCCTACCACTGAGGAAGTACAGTTCCCGCTCAGCCCAGTCAAAACTGTTCGCTGCTCTGGCACCCCAATGGTGGAACAAACTCCCTCACGACGCCAGGACAGCGGAGTCAATCACCACCTTCCGGAGACACCTGAAACCCCACCTCTTTAAGGAATACCTAGGATAGGATAAAGTAATCCTTCTGACCCCCCCCCCCCCCCCCCTTAAAAGAGTTAGATGCACTATTGTAAAGTGGCTGTTCCACTGGATATCATAAGGTGAATGCACCAATTTGTAAGTCGCTCTGGATAAGAGCGTCTGCTAAATGACTTGGGGTCTTTCTCATGGCTATCCATGTATTTCCATGGAAATATATAGTTTATTTGGAAAGTAATAAATGTATAGATATTTTTTAAAGCATCCATGATTTGCGTAAATGTAATATACTAACTATTACTCTTGTTAAAAATATGAAATGCTATTACATTTGGTGAAGAGCACATTATGACTTGTTTAGGACTCGAAACTCAAAGTTTAGGACTTGAGACTTGACTAGATACTTGTCGATCTTGACTTGAGACTTGACTCGGACTTGCCTGTCTTGACTTGGGACTTGACTTGGGACTTGAGTGCTAAGAATTGAGACTTACTTGTGACTTGTAAAACAATGACTTGGTCCCAACTCTGTCGTGTAGTATCTGAAAATGTAGCTAGCTAGACTATCTTACCCATATACATGGATGGACACATGTCCAGTCCACTCATTATCACAAATGTCACAAATGAGTCACAAATGACTGACAACCAATAGCTTATAGATGCTGAGCGCTAACGCTGTCTTGTTAGCATTAGCCCAGCTAACACATCTGACTCCAATAATCAACTAATCATGATCTTCAGTTTAGAACACAATTAGTTTAATCAGCTGTGTTTGCTAGGGATGGCAAAAAAAGTGTGACACCACTCCGGCCCCGAGGACAGGAATCGCCTATCCCTGATCTACACAATTAACATATTATTTTACCCATTGGTCAAAAGATGTGTTTTTGATTGGACACCCTATTTACTGGACCACTGGTCTATAATAAAGGGATACTATAAGATACACTTATTCTACTTACCCAGAGTCAAATGAACTTGTGGATACCATGTTATGTTTCTGCGTGCAGCATGAAGGAAGTTAGAGGTAGTTTCGCAAGCCAAAACTAACTAGCGTTAGCACAATGACAGGAAGTCTACAGGTACAGTAGCATTGTTATTAGCTAATCACACCCTTGTAGTATGTCATAATTGTGAGGATTCCATTGATAATTTTGTGTTTATGAATCCAAAGTGTCACTTGGTGTTAGTCAATTTAAATGAAAGTGAATAACATTAGCAATAGCAAAATTATGAATCATTATTAAACTTTTCTCATTTGTGTTACCATCATTGGTGTTACTTCTCCTACTGGTGGCACAATGATGTCATAACAGTAAAACAAATATTTAAAGTCATTAAGCTAGCATATTAGTTGATTTAGAATGGGAAGATGTAAAATAAATAAATAAAATACAATACAATAAAAATATATGCCATGCCCAAATGCCATGTCTGTTATAATGATGATTTGGTTTAGTACGGTATAGCCTCCCCCCCCATACTCAACTGTGGACCGGATCCGGACCCAAATTTGTTTATTTTTTACTCGGTCGGGCTTCGACCCCTGATCGAAACACACGTAAGACATGGAAGAATATGTAGAATTGCAGGAAATTAGCTTTAAAACTGCAAGATTTTTTTCTCTCCACCAACAAGAGGGGTGTGAACAGTTTGGGGTCGCATGGGTTACTACGCCGATAACTTGATTACCCCTGGTATAGCCTATCGATGTTTATTAGCTGCGGTGGAAAATGTGTGACGTATCCATATGACATGAATTTTCAAATATGTATTATTTTTGTATATTATTCTCATCCCTAATTCTAACACGTTAATATTTCAAAGCAAAACAATGATTTTGACCAACTATGAGCCAGTTATAGCAACTAAAATGACAGAGCCTTATGTCTAAATCATCTGTTGTTATCTTTGTCTAAAAGACCACTATGCAATGGAGACCAGGCATTAGCTAACATTGGCAGCAAATTGAAAATGGATTATAATCTGTCACAGGCTAGAGCAGGGCTGTTCAATTCCGGTCCTGGAGGGTGAAAACACTTCTGGTTTTCATCCTCTCCTTCTAACCAAGGACTGATTCAGACCTGGGACAGCAGCTGAGTGCAATTAACTACCGGTTAAAAACAGAAACCAGAAGTGTTTCGACTTTCCAGGACCGGAATTGAACAGCCCTGGACTAGAGACTAGACTACCCTATTCCTGAGACTGGATAATAGTTGGGGAAAAGTGTGGTAGCTTGTGGTGTACTTAGAACCGACTGTCAGTAGAACACATTCTAGAACACTGACATTCAGACCCAACACAACAGCCTGGGGGAGGAGGCAACACATGCTAGCTTTCCCCTGGCAGCCTGTAATGATGTTAAGAAAACTGCCCAGAACGGTGTTCGATGTAGAAGGATTGTTGAGGCCCTTTGTTGTGTACCGATACATTGACCATACACTGATCTCTCATTGTGTTTTCTGAACTGACCCTCTATGACAGAAATTAATGTGGGGAATCAACAAGCAATTGAGGTCATTTTGTAATATAAAACATCTGCCTCAATTACAGACCACTTACTGTAGGCCTCAAATTATTGCCAACCCCTGTAGTCATTTCTCTTGAACCACACCTGCAACAATCAGAATAAAGTCATAGCCTAATTGTAAGCTATTAGTCGTTAGATGAGATGTATTGTCTACTTAATACATGTTTTTGGTTACAGTACCCTTATGAATTCCTCAAGATCGGACTCAAATTGGATGCTCATATTATTATTCATTTCCTGAGAAGTGTTGTTTTCAACAGACAAGAATCCATGGTGAGTAATGTTGAGCAGGCATTCTGAGCCCTGATAATACTTTACATGCCAAGAAGTCATGGGAAACTATGACCATACACCTACAGTACAGCCTGTTTCTCACAGTGTATATAAGTGTGGGTGTGTGGAAGTGGGTGTGTAAATCCCTTGACACCGCTCACACACTAAGACTGCCAAGCTCAAATAGAGATGAGAATATTTTACTATTTTTCAGGGGTGTCATGCACCCCAAAAATCTGAGGGGGCACAAAGTAAGCGAGGATGTCCTGGAGGGTGGTTAAGAATTTGCCATCTTTCAAACACCTGAAACAGCTTTTTTATGCAATCTAGAGACAATCATTATGCTTAATTATATTTTTCTGCATATCTAAGCTATCTATATCCTCCAGACCTGTGGTTATTTTTGTTAAGAAACCAAATATGCTTCTCTGCTAAAATATTGAAAGGAATGTGAGTCTTAGAGTCCACCAACATTTTTACCTTTGTTTAACTAGGCAAGTCAGTTAAGAACAAATTCTTATTTACAATGACAGCTTACCAGGGAACAGTGGGTTAACTGCCTTGTTCAGGGGCAGAACAACAGAATTTAACTTTGTCAGCTCAGGGCCCAACGCTCTAACCACTAGGCTACCTGCCGCCCCACCTATTGGCATGACACCTCTTCTCTTTTTCATACTAGAACTAAAGAGGAAATAACATCATTAACCATTCTCCACCATGCTCCGGGTTAGGGAAGGGTTTGGCCGACTGGGATTTCCTTGTACCAACACGCTCTAGCGACTCCTTGTGGCGGGCCAGGCGCCTGCAAGCTGACTGCAGTTTCCAGTTGGACAGTGTTTCCTCTGACACTTTGGTGCAGCTGGTTTCCGGGTTAAGCGAGCAGTGTGTCAAGAAGCAGTGCGGCTTGGCAGGGTCATGTTTCGGAGGATGCATGGCTCTCGACCCTCGCCTCTCCTGAGTCCGTAGGGGAGTTGCAGCGATGGGACAAGTCTGTAACTACCTACTTACTCAAGCACAGTAGATCTACGTAATTTCATCTTCTTGACCCTACACTTAGTTACTACACCATTATCATTCTTCTAGACATACGTCTTTGTAGGCACATAGTCTTACTGAGGAGGCATTTCAGCTAATATCACAAATCATTCAGAATGTTTCTGGTTATAAGGCTTTCTAGTACAGTATTTTCATCTGTCATTTGAAAAGCAGCCATAGGGTGCTTGTTAATGTGACACCAAGCGGAGTCACGCTTTCATCATAAGTGTTATGAAAGTCTGGAGTGATGTTTGTTTGGAAATTTATTTTTAAAAGTCTGTTAGAATTTGATACTGATACAAATGTGATACAGTGGTATAGCGCCCTCTAGTGTCATACTTAAACAATTAACAAAAAAAGAAGAATTAAACATTTTTAGATGTGGACTGTGGTTTTGTCATGATAGGCTACAGTTTAGAATTAATCTGATTAAAAGCAAAGCTTCTGTTCTTAGCAGACACTGAAGGTATGGTTCCCAAGCCTTATATTGTTATTCTCATACAACATTGTTCAGCCACTCATCATCAGTCATTCATCACAAGTAAGAGGTGACAAGAAGTGAGCAAGAAATATCTGAGGTAAAAAGGCAAACTAAACGCCCAACAAATCAGAAGTTGGCTTCATTAGTGACAAATGCCACATGTCGTTTTTGTATTTTAAAGGAATCACCCTGGAGGTAAAATCTAATAAAGGGAAGTTGTGTTTCCCAAATGGAACCATTAGCAAGATAATGGCAGCGAATGACACCATTCAACAGCACATCATGCTTTGTATCTGTCGTGTTACTACTGCATCTCATACAGTTAAAGTATATAAACTCTGTTCTCCAGAAATGTATAGACCTTCAAGAGGAAAATCAAGTTAGGAAGCACTTACTGGTGAAGAATTCATCTTAATCTCAGCATGTAATTCCACAGAGGTTACATTATAAACAATGATTTCGTCTTACTTTGTCCAACATGCTGAACAAAGGTTTCCACTGATGATAGACTATTGTCACTTCATAATATGTACGATCAATGTGGACCAGAATCAATCTGTCAATAATTAGTGTTCTATTTATCCTGCTAATAGTTTAGGTTGTTGAGGTTGTGACATTAGAATGCTAGAAAGGAAGGAACAAAATTTTACAGGCGGCTCCCCAATTCCTTCAAGATGAGACTGCAATCATTACTCATACAGAGTAATGGTTTATCTCATTAGTACCTTGTTCTTACAGTAGTGGTGTATCCAACTCACCACTAGAGTGCAGCAGTTGATAACATACCACCACCACTATCAAACCAGGGAGGTTTCAGTGGTGTCTGTTTCTCGCACAAAAAACAAGTTACTGCCAAAGTACTCCTCTATTGCTGCTGCCAAAGCTGTGATATAATGCATGATGCAAGCATATGTAAGGCCTATAATCTATTAGTAGAGTGCCTCGGAGATACTGTATTTGGAGAAAATTACTCCTATTCAAGAGAATTTGTGTTATGCAACTTCAAATCAAATCAAATGTTATTAGTCACATGCGCCGAATACAGCAGGTGTAGACCTTACAGTGAAATGCTTACTTATGAGCCCTTAACCAACAGTGCAGTTTAAAAAAAATACGGATAAGAATAAAAGATAAGAGTAACAAGTAATTAAAGAGCAGCAGTAAAAAAAATAACAATATATACAGGGGAGTGCCGGTACAGAGTCAATGTGCGGGCGCACCGGTTAGTTGAGGTGGTATGTACATGTAGGTAGAGTTAATTAAAGTGACTATGCGTAGATGACAACAGAGAGTGACAGTGGTGTGGAGAGGGGGGCAGATTCCCTTGTAATTGGGGTGCAGCTCATTCTAATGATTCATACAGTATCTATATCAAGAGTTGTTTCATATGGTTCGTTATGTTATATAATTGTTTTCATATCAGCATCAACTTTTCTGGCACGTTGTTCCCCTCTGTATTAAGTTAGGGTTGGTTTTCCAGACATCGATTAAGCCTAGTCCATTTTAATGGAGATTCTCTGCTTTGTAATGCAAGATCATAAGCTTAATCTGTGTCCGGGAAACTGTCCCTTACTGTTTCAGTAATAGCATCAGATTGTCTCCCTATTACCCAGTGACATTCAGGGGTAGTGAGGTAACTTGTGTCTGTATTGATACTGTTTATACTTGGGAGAGGGTGGAGGAAACATTTGCACCTGTTCCCATTTTAAACCTACCTTTAATGTTACTGATCTAGATTTAGTGAGAGTGGTATTGTACATCACATCTCCCTTTAGGAGATCAAAGGATGTTGCCTTTCTGGTATCACCTTTCACTCTGTCAAAGGTATCTGACATTCAGCTGGAGACACTAACAATCTCTCCTCCCAACATCAAATACCTACGCCTCACTGTTCTATACCTCCAAACCAACTCAATCCACATTAATCAGTGTTTCGCTGTACAATTCAAAGACTAATTACTCGCCAATCTAGGATTGTCTATCATACTTTTTTTGCTACCTACATGTTATCCCTATGGATGACATGGGCCTTGTAAGGCCTTGTAGAGAGTAAATGGAGGTTGTGTGACCTCAAGATGAGCTGTTTACAGTATTGCCTGCCAACTATTTAAATTGGCATTGTATCTATTTCTAACCCGTGACAATGTAATGTTTCTAAATTGGAAATAGGGCTTGTTTGCACATACAGTTCGGTGAATGCTGGGTCAAAGGATTAGAGTGCCCTGAGTTTGCGAGCATGTGTTCATTTGAGCTATTTCTGTAAGTGAGAATGCACTCTAAATTCAGGACATGTGTGAGGGACAGTTGCCTTCTAGGTCACACACATCGACCATGGGTATGTAGTCCGGGGGTTAGTAGCCGTGGGTGGACTGCAGTTTCAGTTGTGGAGGATTGAGCCATCTGCCCTGACATTAGTTTTTTTCAATTGTTTAAGCACAATTTTGAAAACAGGGCCCAGTTTGTCAAAACACTACACACAATTAGCACAACCCTACACCATAGTAGCACAACACTTCAGATAATTTGCGAAATGGAACACTTGTCAATACTATACACGACTTCATAAAAATAATATTTTGTTACCATACGAAACATACACATTTCATATGACTTCAATCTTTTTGAACCAGTTACACACTGCTGTTGCTAACCTAAAACACTTTTAGCAAGTCTAATTGTCAGTGATTAGAGTACTGTAAATTAAGTACACAGAGAAAGTGCAACTATACAAACACCAATGCTGCAGACTGAGGAAAATATCATTTATTTCTCTCCATATACCCAAATCAGTCAACATGTCAACATGGAGAATCACAACAAAACATGTCCCAGTTTTCATGCTACTACAGTAGTGTGCATAACACTGTTAGCTCAGCAAACAGACAAACTTAAATACTGTATCCAGTACAGGTTACAATTACAGTAAATAACAACAACAACAAACATAAAAACTAATCTGGAAAAAACTGACAATATTGTACAGAAAATACTACAGTAAACATACTATACATTATCTCTTCGCCTAGCTGGATCTGGCCAGAGAATATCATCAACATCACAAGCAATATCGTCATTAGCAAGACAACGCGGGAAGAACCGTCTTGAATGTCGAATCCATCCTTGCACAGCTGTGGCGTCGACTTGGTCACAGGCGTCCTCCATGGCCTGAATGAGGGGTACCTGAGCCTGGGGCTGGAGATCGTAAACCTTCCACCGCCATGCAGAGAAAAACTCTTCGATAGGGTTTAGAAACGGAGAGTATGGTGGAAGGTATAGTACTGTCAACTGTGGATGGTGTTGAAACCAGTTCTGGACCAAAGCAGAGCGGTGGAATAACACATTGTCCCAGAAGACCGTGTATTGCATCTGGTGCATTTCATTACCTGCTGTGGCGATGTGGTGCAATCGGTCCAAAAAAGTGAGAATGTGAGGTGTGTTGTAAGGGCCCATTTTGGCATGACGGAGGACAACCCCATGCTGTGAAATGGCAGCGCAAAGGGTGATGTTACCCCCACGTTGCCCTGGGACATTGATTATAGCCCTGTGGCCAATTATATTTCTGCCTCTCCTTCTTGCTTTTGTGAGGTTAAACCCTGCCTCATCAATATATATGAATTCATGCAGGATTTCCTCAGCATCCATCTGCAAAACTCCCTGAAATACAGTGAAAGACAAGATTGTGTAGTTCAGGATAGGTCTAGTATACAGTCAATGTAAAAAAGTAATGTGTCCAGTATGCAACATCACAGTGCTAAAGTGAACAATACAAACCTCCACATACTCATGCCGCAGCCGTTTGACCCTCTCTGAATTCCGCTCAAAAGGCACTCTATAAAGTTGTTTCATTTGAACCTGATGTCTTTTCAGGATGCGTGCCAGTGTTGACTGAGAGACCTGATGGACATTATTGAAAATGGCATGGTCACCGATAATGTTGGCTTGTAGTTCTGAGCCTGATAGCATTACTGGCCAAAACCATATTTATTTTCTCTCTCTTGTTCTTGCGTGAATATGGGCCCCCTTCCTCCTTGGCGTTCCCGACCCTCAATCCTATGTAGAGATTAATACATGTAACTTACTGTACAATGTCACAGAAGGGGTGTCACAAGTGCTGATATGGTGCATACAATAAGCGGCTGATTACTGTAACTGTATGCAACAGTATAACTTTACGTCCGTCGCCTCGCCCCGACCCGGGCGCGAACCAGGGACCCTCTGCACACATCAACAACAGTCACCCACGAAGCATTGTTACCCATCGCTCCACAAAAGCCGCGGCCCTTGCAGGGCAAGGGGAACCATTACTTCAAGGTCTCAAAGCGAGTGACGTAACCGATCGAAACGCTATTAGCGCGCACCACCGCTAACTAGCTAGCCATTTCACATCTGTTACACTCACCCCCCTTTTGACCTCCTCCTTTTCCGCAGCAACCAGTGATCCGGGTTAACAGCATTAATGTAACAGTTTAACTTTAGACCGTCCCCTCGCCACAGGCGCAAACCAGGGACCCTCTGCACACATCAACAACAGTCACCCACGAAGCGTCGTTACCCATCGCTCCACAAAGGCCGCGGCCCTTGCAGAGCAAGGGGAACCACTACTTCAAGGTCTCAAAGCGAGTGACGTAACCGATTGAAACGCTATTAGCGTGCACCACCGCTAACTAGCTAGCCATTTCACATCCGTTACATGTACAGATCTTCTTTTACCTGTTTTCCTGTTGAAAAGTCCTTATGACAGATGCCACTATATATCTGCTAAGATTTGGCTGAACTCTCAGCGTCAATCCATGGTTCACAACATGGTCCACTAGTGTTGCACGAATGTCATTTGATAAGTTTGGTCCTCTTCTTCTTTGTGCACGTTCTCCTCCTGCTTCAGGTCTTCCTCAACCTCTGGCTCGGCCTCTTCCTCTACCTCCTTCTCTGTGTACTCCTCCTCTCACCCTCACTCTTCTTCTGACTCCTTCCATTTTGGTTGAAGGCAGGTGAACCTACCTGCTGCATTTTTATAGTGCTTAAACCTGATTGGTGTGTCTACAATTTAGCAATCATGTGTTTGTGCACCTGATGGCTGTGTTTAACAGATTGGCTCATAGGTGTGGTAATTTGACAGTCAGTGCTTTGGAATTGCAAAGAAGTGACATCATGATATACTTCTGTGTCTGATGTATACAAGTGTGTTTAGTGTTTTGCAAATCACTGTGTGTAATGTTTTGCAAATAGTGTGAAGCTGACAATGTGCTTACAGTTGTGCAAATCTAGCCTTGTGTTTTGCTCCTTGAGTGTAAGGTTTTGCTAATTGTGGGAAAAGTTCAATTTTAGTGTGTAAGCAATCGTAAAAAACTGTAATTCTACCTGCTTCTGGCACGGAGGACAGCCTCTCGCCTCTCACACTCTGTGTGTGTGTGTATGTATATGTGTATGCGAGTATTGGCCCTATTGCTTGCTAAACTGGCAGTCTTGGACTTATTCCCAAACATGAAAGAAAACCTGTTATCCAGGACTTTATGACACCAGAAATATTTTCTATAGATTCAACCTCAGTTGTAACTACAGCACTCTACGGAAGTCTAATGTGAATGTGTATATTTTTTCCCTCTCACTGTATACAGGGTCCATGATCTGTCCCATTGAATCTGGTTCCTATTGATCACGGCCAATTGAATACAATGGCAAGGCAGCACAAGGTTAAAAGCCAGGTTGGTCCTCCACCTAGGCTCTGGTGTGGCATGCAACTACACCCAGAACATTGGAATGCAGTGGGGCTGTGTGTGCTGTAGCTCCTGTGGGGGATGGGAGGACATGTGGGGAGGTCTATAGGGAGGGAGGCTGGTTGGTCACATTGGAGTAGCGTGACCAGCTGTAAGAGAACGACGGAGGGTGAGTGCGGGGATGTTTGCTCACGCACTGCACAGAATCAGCTGGGCTGCATCTCTCCCCCAGGCCCGCACTGGTTAATAACAGCTAATCTATGGAGTGAGATTTGTTTCTTTATTCTGTAAGTGTATCTACCACGATCCGTGCGTGTTTTCAACATAACTAACAAATAAAACTATGATCTGTGAACACATTAACATATTTTGTAAATAAAACCATAATCCATAAATATGTACAAAAATATATATATATTTTACATATATTCACCATAAATCACAAATAAATCTATGATCTGTAAATATATTCAACATAGCTGAAACTCACAAATTGCTTGCTGATGTCTAAAATAGCTGTAACCCGTTTTTCTAATGACTACTATTACAGACAAAAGACTACAGGTAGTGTGCCATTATTGATTACATGCCCCCTATCTCTCTTTTCACACTTCAGGGAAAATACAACTTCCCTGTTGAAGTTGTCAGTGCTATCAAGAATGTTACAGCGACTTATAGAGAGAGACCTGTGTCTGTATGTAGACTTTTTCCTTTGTCCTATTATCGATCCTGTGTCCCTCTGAAAGACTGTTAGAAACACAAGCAGTGTAAACACAGCTTCTCTGAAGTTGTCTGATGTTGAATGTTACAGCGACAGTATAGAGACATGCATCAGTATGTAGACTTCATCATTTGTCCTTTATTGAACCTATTATCGATCCTGTGTCCCTCAGAAAGACCGTTAGAAACTGTGTTCTTGGTGGCATTACTTTTGTAGTGGTCATCAGTCATGACACCTAAAGTCACCAGCAAAGTGGATTAGACAGGTTTGCTGGAAGAGGTTCTAGTGCTAAGCAAAGACCTGTGGGCAGATTGCTGTATTGCACTCTAGGGTTTGTTTCTGGACCAGACCATTGTTTTACAGCTTGAGTGCCCTGTGTATGCCTTAAATTATGCAGAATCTTAAAAGGCGGCTGACATTCTTGATTTGGTTCATTAAGAAATACTAGCGGCCATGACTGAATTCAAACACGAGTTGGTTTCCGGGTGTGGTTTCATGTGGGTGTCTCGTGTGCGTGTTCACAAGTGGGAAGAGTTAGCCAAATTCCTTTGGAAATAAGCTTCAGCTGGTGACTATTGCAAAATTTATTTGACTTTGGATAGCCTATCTCTGGTGCAAGTTACTGACCATTAATAAATTACACAATGATACACACCTTTTAGTTCTCATTAAATATTTTCAATATTTGTATTTATATTTGTAATTTATAGTTGGTTTGAGGTATTTAAGCAATTGAAATTTGAAATTTTAACATATTGTCATGTACATTGTGTAATTTACTGATGGTCCCTAACTAGCCCTGTAGTCAAACCACGGTTGCGGTCCAAACACTTAAAAGACACACCCTATCCCCTCAGCCCTCAAATTAAGTGGACACTTCTGATGACGTGTCATGACGTCTGACGAGTATACACTTGCAGGGCAAGTGGCGAGGGAGGGAGGAAGGAAGGAAAGAACGATTTTTAAATGAACCACCCTTCGCCGGAAAATCGTCACTCATTCATCCAGCGATGATTGTGTTTTCAGCTACCTGTAGGTTGTGGGTGCTTTATATGCACTACATTCAATTATGACTGCGTCTACTTATAGTAAATATGTCATTATTAATTTACGCCTATTGTATGATCGCTAGCGAATTAATTAGCTAACTAATTTGCATTCGTTTTATTTACACTTGTACAGTTGAAGTCGGAAGTTTACATACACCTTAGCCAAATACATTTAAACTCAGTTTTTCACAATTCCTGACATTTGATACTAGTAAAAATTCCCTGTCTTAGGTCAGTTAGGATCACCACTTTATTTTAAGAATGTGAAATGTCAGAATAATAGTAGAGAGAATGAATTATTTCAGCTTTTATTTCTTTCACTCCAGTGGGTCAGAAGTTTACATACACTCAATTAGTATTTGGTAGCATTGCCTCTAAATTGTTTAACTTGGGTCAAATGTTTTGGGTAGCCTTCCATAAGCTTCCCACAATAATTTGGGTGCATTTTGGCCCATTCCTCCTGACAGAGCTGGTGTAACTGAGTCAGGTTTGTTGGCCTCCTTGCTCGCACAAGCTTTTCCAGTTCTGCCCACAAATTGTCTATAGGATTCGAGGTCAGGGCTTTGTGATTGCCACTCCAATACCTTGACTTTGTTGTCCTTAAGCCATTTTGCCACAACTTTGGAAGTATGCTTGAGGTCATTGTCCGTTTGGAAGACCCATTTGCGACCAAGCTTTAACTTCCTGACTGATGTCTTGAGATGTTGCTTCAATATATCCACATCATTTTCCAACCTCATGATGCCATCTATTTTGTGAAGTGCACCAGTCCCTCCTGCAGCAAAAGCACCCTCACAACATAATGCTGCCACCCCCGTGCTTCACGGTTGGGATGGTGTTCTTCGGCTTGCGAGCATCCCCCTTTTCCCTCAAAATATAACGATGGTCATTATGGCCAAACAGTTCTATTTTTGTTTCATCAGACCAGAGGACATTTCTCCAAAAAGTACGATCTTTGTCCCCATGTGCAGTTGCAAACCGTAGTTTGGCTTTTTTATGGTGGTTTTGAAGCAGTGGCTTCTTCCTTGCTGAGTGGCATTTCAGGTTATGTAAATGTAGGACTCATTTTACTGTGGATATAGATACTTCTGTAACCTGTTTCCTCCAGCATCTTCACAAGGTAATTTGCTGTTGTTCTGGGATTGATTTTCACTTTTCGCACCAAAGTACGTTCATCTCTAGGAGACAGAATGAGTCTCCTTCCTGAGCGGTATGATGACTGCTTGGGCCCATGGTGTTTATACTTGCGTACTATTGTTTGTACAGATGAACGTGGTACCTTCAGGCGTTTGGAAATTGCTCCCAAGGATGAAGTCTTGGCTGATATCTTTTGATTTTCCCATGATGTCAAGCAAAGAGCCACTGTTTTTGAAGGTATGCCTTGAAATACATCCACAGGTATACCTCCAATTGACTCAAATGATGTCAATTAGCCTATCAGAAGCTTCTAAAGCCATGACATCATTTTCTGGAATTTTCAAAGCTGTTTAAAGGCACAGTCAACTTAGTGTAAGTTCTGACCCACTGGAATTGTGATACAGTGAATTATAAGTGAAAGAATCTCTCTGTAAACAATTGTTGGAAAAATTACTTGTCCTGCACGAAGTGGATGTCCTAACCGACCTTCAAAACTATAGTTTGTTAACAACAAATTTGTGGAGTGGTTGAAAAACGACTTTTAATGACTCCAACCTAAGTGCAT
Source organism: Salvelinus fontinalis (assembly GCF_029448725.1). Classification (NCBI taxonomy): domain Eukaryota; kingdom Metazoa; phylum Chordata; class Actinopteri; order Salmoniformes; family Salmonidae; genus Salvelinus; species Salvelinus fontinalis. The sequence continues at coordinate 34,573,902 of NC_074687.1, read as the reverse complement.
GTAAACTTCCGACTTCAACTGTATGTTGACTTCTCCATTGATGTTGTTTTTAAGTTTTCGCAGACTTTTCTTAGTGGATGTACAGTACAATCGTCGCGAATTGAATTATGGGGAGTTTCAGGCCCCGGAGTGAACATAATTGTACACTCGCAAAGCAAACTAAAAACGAGGGCTGAGGGGTTTATGTTGCAAATTTCCCTTACTTGGCTAATCATTCTGACCACCCTCCAAGATGGCGACGGGGATTCCCCTAAAGGCATAAGGTGAGGGTAAGTGGATGAGGGTGTTTCTTTTAAGTGTTTGGACTGCAGGCCACATTTAGTCAAACCAAAGTCAAACCATATTTACCATGGGCATTGCGATCAGGTCGTGTGCAACTAAACTCCAAAAAGATGATTACATGTGTGCTGTCATATGTGGGTAGGATTTAAAATAACCTTAATTCATGTTGTGACATACTCCAGTACAAAACTCTGTTTTGGACAAGACTGACTTCTTTACAAAAATTATCGTATTTACACTTTGTAGTCAATTTTGACAGTAGAATAAATGTTTCGGACTCATATCGATGCCAGGCTGTTTTCTAAATGAGAAGTGGGTTTTTAGGGTCAGTTGCTATTGAACATTATATTTCTGTCACAACACAGGTTTCCCCAACAAGCAAAATAATAAATTGGTATTATTCCAGTTCCACATGATGGTAACCCGACTGGCATATGCTAATAATAACTTGCTTGTTAAGTAGGCTAACTTGCCACTTTGAGAATATTTTCACTACTCTCTCCCTCCCCCTTGTGACCCATGAAAATAATATGTCGTTCAAGCAGGTGGCACATACAATATCCCAATGTGCATCTGGCTCCACCAGACCCACCCCAAGAGCCGGCAGGGTTGTAACTTGTGTCCCTCTGTCTCCGTTTTGATAAACCCAAGGTGCCCATATGTGGAGGCCAGCGGGCAGGTTGCTGCCTCATCAACTGGAAGAGCATAAGTCAACGGCATTGCTACAATGTGGTTTTGTTTTCTTCTTTGATTTGATAGTGCTTGGTGAATGTTTTGTTGATGTATTTTTTTATTATTAAAAGAAGAGAACATTTACAGAGTAGTGGTTAGAAAATTGAGAGAGATTGTGTGTGTGCATGTCTGTGTGTGCGTCGCTCCTAAGTGTTTTCAAGTGTGTACTTTGTGTGTGAGCATGGATGGGTTGAATGGAGTGGCATTGAAGAGGGATAGTACTGTAGTACCATCATGATTGATCTACTTTCCTAGTTTGTCAGGTGCTGGCCAACCTGTCACTGCTCGTCACATAAGTTAGGTCTGCATTTCAAAAGGTAACGGCCCTCTTTGTCATATTATATATTTTTTGTGCAAATGTATTAAAAATAAAAACAAAAGTGCCTTATTAAAACAGAAGTATTCAGAAATTGAGCTCAGGTGCATCCTATTGCTTTTGATATTTAAAAAAATATATACTTTGTTTTTATTGTAGGAACACAAAGAAAGTACAAATAAAGTAAAATAAAAGAACAACAAAAAAGATCTGGCAGTTACAGTGCACATCACACCTTCATCATATTAGTTACATTGACATCTTTGAATTAGACGTTTTTCAAGTACGAAACCCATTTTTCCCAGTATTCTTGACCTCTCTCCTCTTGTGTTCTTAAAGCAAAGGTCATACGCTCCATGTGGTGTATTTCTTCTGCAATGTCTATCCATTGTGTCACTGTGGGAGGGTCTTTTTGTAGCCATTTCCTAGTGATAGCCTTTTTACTGGCTGCCAGTAGGACCTTCAAGAGGTACTTTTCTCTAATGTGTAAGTTATCAGGTATTTCACCCAAGTACAAAGAAATTAATGCTTGTTCTATGTCAAATCCCATTATTTTTCCAATGTTAGATCTTATTTCTCCCCAGTAAGTTTCGATTGTGGGGCAAGTCCAAAAGATGTGAGAGTGGTCCGCCCTCAATAGACCGCATTCTTTCCAACAAGGATGTAGGGAGCCAGTCTGTTTTGATTTCAGTTTAGGTGTTATGAAGAAACGTATAACATTCTTCCAACAGAATTCTCTCCATGACCTTGAGTTGGTGGAGCTTTGTTGAGTCTCTAATATGTTCAACCATGTTTCATCAGTTATTTCAATGTTAAGTTCCTCCTCCCATTTATTTTTAATATAGTTTGTAGAATGTTTCTTTGAGGATTGAATACACAAGTAGAGTTTTTTTGTTACTCCCCAAGTTGTATGCGTTAGTGAATACTTGGATTAATTTTGGAGGTGCTCGAGGGTCAGTCAATTTTATCTCCCTTAAGAAATAGTGTCGAACTTGTAGGTATCTGTAAAAATCTTGTTTATCCAAGCCATATTTTTTACTTAGGTCCTGGAAGTTATCTAGGTCCCCATTCCTTATAATTGTACTGAATGATGTGATGCCTTTCTGTGTCCATTGTTTAAATCTGCTGTCCTGAGTTGCAGGGATGAAGCTGGGGTTGTATGCGGGCCAACTCAGCAGAAAAATCTCTCTGTCTAAATGATTTTGCTTAACTACCCTAAACCATGTCTTCAGAGAGAAATTAATCCACTGATTTTGTCTACTGTATATTTGTAACGATCATCTGTTGAAGAAGGTGTAGACCAAGGCGCAGCGTGGTACGTGTTCATGATGTTTATTTCAGAACTGAACACTATAACAAAAATAACCAGAGAATAAATGAAAACCGAAACAGTCCCGTCAGGTGCAGAAACACAAAACAGAAAATAACTACCCACAAAAACCATGTGGGAAAAAGCTACCTAAGTATGGTTCTCAATCAGAGACAACGATTGACAGCTGCCTCTGACTGAGAACCACACCCGGCCAAACAACAAAGAAATACAAAACATAGAAAATGAACATAGAATGCCCACCCAAATCACACCCTGACCAAACTAAAATAGAGACATAAAAAGCTCTCTACGGTCAGGGCATGACAATATTTCTATTACCATGTCCTCATTTCCCAAAACTGGCTGTATGGGTATCTCTGTCAAAGTAGTCTCAATGTCTTTCCATTTGGATTCGTATTCTAGATTGCATGAAAATGCATGATGTAGTCACAAACAAGACCTGTTGGAACCGAAAATAATAAGGGCGCCTATTTCGTCGCTTATACACATCGGTTAATTACAAGTGAAAACTATATCGGTCATGTGTGCATACCATGAATTCTCCCCTTAGTATGCCCTTCTGTCACCCCGTTGTTAATGTGTCATTAATCCTTAGTTAATATATATATTATTAACGTGACGCTACTTAATGTGTTCATAAAGAACACACTTTTGGCTACTCACCCTTGTTCAGCATTGGGGGAAAATAGGGGAGATATTTTACCTATTGCAATGTCAACCGTAACAACCCAACGTCTTAACAGCTCGCGGTAACTATTAATTCTGTTAAATCCGATTCAGTGTCTTCCATCTTCCCGTTGGAAATGCCTGAGTCTCTCTCGGATGTGAACGTCCTCTCGCCGAGGTGGTTTACCTCTTTCTCCATGACTCTGCTTGTCGACAACGATCCATGGGAGATCCTGCTCAAGTCTTTCCGCCGGTGATGTCGCCTTTCTCCTGGCGGTATACTGCACTGGAATGCAAAAACCAAACCATAAGCTCGAAGGAATTATCCATAGATCTCCGAGACAGGATTCTGTCGAGGCACAGATCTAGGGAAGGGTACCAAAGAATGTCTGCAGCATTGAAGGTCCCCAGACACACAGTGGCCTCCATCATTCTTAACCTGTCTAGGATCAGCGTGGCGCTAGCGGCACACCCCCCCCCCCCCCACTGAAAAACCAGTGCCGCGAAATTCAAAAAAAATATTTTTTTAAAATATTTAACTTTCACACATTAAAGTCCAATACAGCTAATGAAAGACACAGATCTTGTGAATCCAGTCAACATTTCCGATTTTTAAAATGTTTTACAGGGAAGACACAATATGTAAAGATGTACATCTATTACCTAAAAACACATTAGCATAATCCACCATCTTTTATTTGTCCACCAACACCAGTAGCCATCACCAATTCGGCTAAACTAAGATATTTATAGCCCCTAACCAACAAAAAAACTCATTAGATGACAGTCTGATAACATATTTATGGTATGGGATAGGTTTTGTTAGAAAAAAGTGCATATTTCAGGTAGATGGCATAGTTTACAATTGCACCCACCATCACAAATGGACTAGAATAATTACAATGAGCAACGTGTTTACCTAACTACTAATCATCAAACATTTCGTAAAAATACACAGCATACACGAATCGAAAGACACAGATCCTGTGAATACAGACAATATTTCAGATTTTCTAAGTGTCTTACAGCGAAAACACAATAAATCGTTATATTAGCATAGCACATAGCACATAGCAGCCCAGCATTGATTCTAGCCAAAGTGGGCGATAACGTCAACATCGCCAAAAATATATTAATTTTTTCACTAACCTTCTCAGAATTCTTCAGATGACACTCCTGTAACATCATATTACACAATCCATATAGAGTTTGATCGAAAATGTTTATATTTAGCCACCAAAATCATGGTTAGACAATGTGAAATGTAGCTCAGCTGGTCAGAAAATGTCCTTGCGCCACTTAGACAGTGATCTACTCTTATACATAAATACTCATAAACGTGACTAAAAAATATAGGGTGGACAGGGATTGATAGACAATTTAATTCTTAATACAATTGCGTTATTACATTTTTTAATTTATCCTTACTTTTCAATACAGTTTGCGCCAAGCGAAGCTACGTCAAAAAACATGGCGTCCTAAGCCACTAAAATGTTTCGACAGAAAAACGATTTATCATAATAAAAATGTCCTACCTTGAGCTGTTCTTCCATCAGTATCTTGGGCAAAGGATCCTTTCTTGGGAGAAATCGTCTTTTGGTGGAAAGCTGTCCTCTTGCCATGTGGAAATGTCAACTGCGTTCGGGATGAACTGAAAAGCGTGCCCAACTTTTCACATCGTTGCAAAAATAAATGTCCCAAAATCGCACTAAACGGATATAAATTGCTATAAAACGCCTTAAATTAACTACCTTATGATGTTTTTAACTCCTAAAACGAGTGAAAAGATGACCGGAGAAATATAACAGGCTAAACTAACGCTTGGAACAGGTGTGCGCCGGTGTCCTCTAGGCTCATGACGCAGCTCCCAAAGAATGACTAGCTTCAGGGTTTTTTCATTTGTAGGGCCTGTGAACGAGCAATCGACCCCGTTGGAATCGTCATCACGTAAAGGCATCCAGGGGAAGACGTAAGAAGTGTCCGTATAGTCATAGCAACGACAGTGCCCTTTTAAATGACTTCAGAAGAGTGGCCAACATTTCTCAAATCTGACTCCATGTCAGGGAAATTGCTGTAGAATGGGCTCTGTTCCACTTAGAGACAAAATTTCAACTCCTATAGAAACTATAGACTGTTTTCTATCCAATAATAATAATAATATGCATATTGTACGATCAAGGATTTTGTGGGAAGCCGTTTAAAAAATTAGCCAAATTAGCATAAGTAGTCTAAACAGCGCCCCCATCCCCAACAGGTTAAATAGAAGACGTTTGGAACCACCAAGACTCTTCCTTAGAGCTGGCCACCTGGCCAAATTGAGCAATCAGGGGAGAAGGGCCTTGGTCAGGGAGGTGACAAAGACCCAATGGTCACTGACAGAGCTATAGAGTTCCTCTCTGGAGATGGGAGAACCTTACAGAAGGAGAACCATCTCTGCAGCACTCTAACAATCAGGCATTTATGGTAGAGTGGCCAGACGTAAGCCACTCATCAGTAAAAGGCACATGACAGCGTGCTTGGAGTTTGCTGAAAGGCACCTACAGGACTCTCAGACCATGAGAAACAGAATTCTCTGGTCTGATGAAACCAAGATTGAACTCCAAGCGTAACGTCTGGAGGAAACCTGGCACCATCCCTATGGTGAAGCATGGTGGTGGCAGCATCATGCTGTGGGGATGTTTTTCAGTGGCAGGGACTGGGAGGCCAGTCAGGATCGAGGGAAGATGAATGGAGCAAACAGAGAGATCCTTGATTAAATCTTGCTCCAGAGCACTCAGTACCTCACTGGTGAGAAGGTTCACCTTCCAACAGGACAATGACCGTAAGCACACAGCCAAGACAACGCAGGTGTGGCTTCGGGACCATGAATGTCCTTGAATGGCCCAGCCGGAGCCTGGACATGAACTCGATCAAACATCTATGGAGAGACCTGAAAACAGCTGTGCAGCAACGCACCCCATCCAACCTGACAGAGCTTGAGAGGATCTGCAGAGAAGAATTGGAGAAATTCCCCAAATACAGGTGTGCCAAGCTTGTAGCGTCATATCCAAGAAGACTTGAGGCTGTAATCGCTGCCAAAGATTACAGAAAATAATACACCGTTTGTAGTTATTTTACTCCCGTACAAACACGTTTGATTACACGACATGGTGTCAGAAGTGGGATAGAACAAGTCTATTTACTAACAGAGTTTAGCTTACAGTACCGGGTTGAAAAGTTTTGGGAAGAAAATCAAGGAGGCTAATCAGCATGGAAGACGTCGCGGGAGAAACGGAGCAGCCACTGACAGCAGTGGGATGAGGCCAGCCGCAAGTGCGAGGTGCAGCGGAAGGGGCACAGATACTCGCGCATACAGACCCAAGTGCTACATTTAGCATACAGCCACCGGAGCCGTTAGATTTTTCTAAACCTCAAGAATGGACCAAATGGATTAGGAGGTTTGAGCGCTTTCGTCAGGCGAGTAATCTTCACACATCGACCTTGGAGAAACATGTACACACTCATGTACTGTATGGGCGACGAAGCAGATGATGTTTTGAGGGGTCTAAACCAAACGAACTATAAAAACATTATATCGGACAAATGAGTACAGCCCGACCCGACAAAGACAGCAGCTTTCAAGGAGATGGCGGAACCATCCAACGTCATCGAGCTGCTGAGTGAAACAACTGGGAAAGCTCATCCCTCAGTTAGCAGAAAAGAATCAACCTCTCAGAAAAACCACTGGTACTGGGGGGCCGACCAAGTCAGAGCCTTCAAAGAGCTGAAGGAAGAGCTGACATCTACACCCGTGCCAGCCCTGTATGACTCAAACAAAGAGATCAAGGTGTCAGACGATGCGTCTTCCTACAGACTAGGAGGAGTGCTGCTGCAAAAGAAGAGCAAGAAATGGAGACCCGTTGCCTACGCTTCCAGGTCTCTCACACTGACCGAGCAGAGATACATTCACGTGGAAAAATAAGCTCTGGGGGTGACATGGGCAAGTGAAAGATTTTGAGAATTTCTCATTGGTCAACACTTTCAGCTGGAAACTGATCACAAACCACTCCTGAGCCTTCTGGGGAACCAACACTTGGACACCCTTCCCCCACGAATCCAACGCTTCAGGATGAGATATTCCTACATGATTGCTCATGTCCCTGGAAAGAGTCTGTGGACTGTAGACACGCTGCCACGTGTGCCAGTCAAAGCCAAAGCTACTGCTGCAGAAAAGAAGCTCATGGAGAGCACAAATATATGTGGATGCCATCATGGAACAGCTTCCAGCGAGTGTTTCCTACATGGACAATCTGAGAGATCAACTCAAAGCCGACAATGCGTGCTCAAAAGTTATGACAATGTGTCAGGAAGTATAGTCTGAGTTCAGTGGATGCGAAGGACCACTGAAACTGTACTGGGCAGAACGCACTTTTCTCACAGTGCATGACGGTCTTCTGTTGAAAGGAACAAGACTTGTCATTCCATCAGCCTTACGAAATGATGTCCTCAATAAGCTGCACGAGGCCTATCAGTCAACTCCACTCCAGAATGGCTTCAGCCCGGCACAACTGCTGATGGGATGACAGCTTCATACCACACTCCCATCACTGTTAGACCTATCACTCTCAAACACAGCTGCGGTCAGCTCAACCCTAACCCTATGGATGGACCTGAAAAGAACAACGCTACGCAGGAGAAGATTCAAGTGTCTTCACCACTCCGACACACCGCATTGCCAGAACCACCAACACCGAAGGTAATCATGGATGTCCCTGCTACACCAAGAACAAGGTCTGGGCGAGCAATAGTTAAACCTCAAAGACTGGACATAGTCAGAGCAACAAGAACGAAAGACTGAGCTTGAAAAATAAGAAAAAAAGACAAAACAGCTGTCAAATTGTTGCAGTTTTATCTTACATGTGGGGTAGATTTGTGTTAAAAGAAATGAGAGATGCATTTTGGTTAAAGTTTACAGAAAATATTTTATGTTCATGACTATGTTGAAATGTTCCAGAAGAACTAGGCTGGAACAGACCTACCGCTATAAGGGCAGAAAAATCCCTTGAGGTCTGTTGAGACAAAGTCAGTCTACCCTTTGTTCTCTGAAAAGGGGAGATGTGTTGTTAATTGCATATTGCATCCTGATTGGCCAAATGCTAATGAGGGCATGTGGGATATAGGGGTTCAAGAGGAAAGCATCTCTATCTCTTGTGGCTTGTGATGTGAAGCAACGTCAAGTTAGCAATAAATGTGCTTTCATAAAGATACACCTAGTAGTTATTTTACTCACGTACATATAAGTTTGAATACACAACAGATATCGTTACTATCAAACATCCACTTGCCAAACTATGGTGGCTCATACTGGACAAACTGGCAAAACCAGTGGAGGCTGGTGGGAGGAGATATTCAAGGACAGACTCATTGTAATGGTTGGAATGGAGTCAAACATGTGGTTTCCATATGTTTGATGTGTTTGATACCATTCCATTAATGATGCAGTTCCTTTTATTCCATTCCAGACATTACAATGAGCACATCATCCTATAGCTCCTCCCATCAACCTCCTCTGGGTGAAACCCACATGTACTTCCCAGCAAGAGGTTGCTAGGTATTATAAAAAATATATATTGTCATTTACGGAAAATCCAATTCCAAATATGTAGGCCTAGCTAGTTATAACTTTACACATCACAACATTCAAGTCAAGTCTATTTCTCATACGCACGGAATACACTGGCTGTATTCTGTGCCCAGCCAGTGTATTCTGTGCGTATGAGAAATAGACTTGACTTGAATGTTGTGATGTGTAAAGTTACACCTCTAGCCTTTTGGGGGCCCAAAGCAAGATTTGGTTGGGGGGCCTGTCATGCCAAACAATGTCCCCCAGCCAAAAAGCGTCCCCCTCTGCGTCACAATGGGATTCGATAAACTATTAGCATCCGTTGCTATTTCAACAGTATGATGACCTAATGCGTCGATTTTTGGTTATCATTACAGCATAAATTGTTATTTTCATCCCGCTATGTTAAACAAAGCTGATTTCCATGAGTATTTTGCTGAGTAATTTTAGTTTTGTTTAGCTAATAAGATGAAAACATTACTTCAAACCACTTTTGGGTACCTTGTTAACATTTCAACAATATGAAATCAATGTCTTAAACGTTGCTACGTTTCGGAAAATAGCAAAGATAACGTGTAATCTGCTTGACACATTATTACTTATCTTACAGATCCCAAAGTCAGCTAATTTCCACTACATTCATACGCAAATCAGTTTGATTCATACACTGGCTTGTCTGGCTGGCATGTTTTTATTTTGAGCTTACCTTCCCTTGTTTTTTGTAATATTATTTCAGTTTTCTTCTATTATGATTATTTTTCTATCTCACATAGCTCATTAGTACACCCCTGTGGTTGAATATATATGTACATATTGTAGGTCCTAGTATACAACAATGAATAATATTGAACTAACAAATACCATCAAGGGATACGTTACAGTTTACAGCAATGAACACCTTGTGAAACAGCTGTGAAAACCAAGCTGGCAATATTTAAGATTTAAATATATAAACTTGTATCTTTTTGTGATACTGGCGTGTCATTCATTTATTTGCACTTTTTTTTGTTGCACATTCACATGGCAATCAGACTGAGATACTTAATTCTGGTGTGTGGAATAGAGAGGTGGGTGCTGTGTGGTTGGGAGGTTCTGACTGTCACTTGTTCTCAACACTAGATGCAGAATGTCGTCCGGAGGGAGAGGAGAGAAAGAGTGAAAGGATGAGGAGAGAGGGAAGAGGCAAAATCAAGAGACCGGTGCTGCGGCTAGTTCTTCCTGTCACTTGTCCTCGACAGGCAGCCAGTCTCAGTCAGGGGTGGTGGGATAGAAAAGCAAACATAAAGGATAATTCATTTTAAATAACATGGGCCTGGTTTAGTTGGAAGCCATCTCACCACGTCAAGGTACAGGCCGAGATATGTTTTTTTAACAGCTGACCTCTGTTGTGTAGGGTGTGGACACCTTGGGAGGCCTGGACCCAGGACGGAGACTGGAATCAGGACTGGGAAATGGTGCCAGGCGCCCAGCCTGATAATATGTTTTCTCATGGATTTCTGATGATATCGTGCCATGGAGGGTTTCTAATCTCTGCAGAGAGTAAGACTGTTTGCAATAGCACACAGCCCACAATCTGTGCCCCCTTTCTGCTGCTGGACTGCTGGCCACTCCACAGTCACAGAGGTCCCTGGAAAAGATAAGAGAGAGGTGAGTTGTGAGAGAAACTCTGAGGTGGTGTCATGACCACTGGAGTCATACACCTTAACAGTACCTACCTGGCAGTGAAGGTTACTTACCGTGAACCAGTGGTTAGCCTTGAGATTGACTATCTGGACAAACCCCTTGGCCAGTGTTGGTACTGCTGACTGCATGGCGATGTCACCCACCGCGAGGAGGCCACCTACTTCTGGATGCTGCACCTGCAAAAGAGCTTGAGCATGATCAATTGTGAAATTGTCTAACCAGGAGTGTGACGGAAGAATGACCCCCCGAAGGCTCCTCTATCCAGCCACAGAGATTAGCTGGCCTTACCTGCCCCTTTTGGACACTAGTGTCTTCTAGCCCAGTGACTGGACTTACCTGCCCCTGTTCCTCCAGTCTGACACAAGCCACACAAGCCGGTCCCTTTCTGAGAACAGAAAATCAGACTGATCCAAACTCACTGGCTTTGGTAGACGGGATACCTCCTGGGTGGCTCAAACAGTTGATGGTCGAGTTATAGAAATACTAAAGTTTAAGTACATTTGCACTGCTGTCTTTCTCTTTGTTTCTTTCCATCTCTCTGTCTTTCACTCTCTTCCCACCTCTCTCTCTCCCTCTGTCACTTTCTTCCTCTCTCTCTATCTCTCTGTATGGGTCTCTCTCAGTCTAGCGAAAACATTGATTTCAGGGCAATTTGAGTTACCATAATTGTTTACACCTATCCATTTGATTGATCGGGGTTAACTTTTAGCTAGATACCTCAATTTAACAGACATATAACTAAATGTATAGCTAGCGACATGTAGATGACCAACTAGCTAGATGGAAAATAGTTGTTAAATGGTTGTAGTTATTTAATAGAAATTAACTGCTTAACGTTACCCTGAATTGTGAATTTCTCTGCCTCCCTAAGAATGTTGTGCCTCTTATCGAGATCAGTGGTGACTTCATAGTACTTTGCCTGGTTGGAAAGATAAAAGAAAATCTCCTTGAGGGATGACATTAAATTGCAAGCTACATACAAACAGAAAGCTACAATAACAATTAGCTAGCTAGATAATGTTAGCTAAATAAAACTGTCTGGCTAGCTAGCTAGCTGACTAGACAGGCTGAGGTAAATAAGTAGCTAGCAATGTCAATATAAAATCTATCTAAAAACAGCTTAAATTATTTATTCCTTTTTAACAATAGTTTCTTATATAAAGACAAACATATGGTAAAGAAAGAGTGTTCTCTTTCCAGTCTTTTCAGTCCTCTGAAGCAGCAGGTGGTCAGCAGGTTGTCACCATCCTTGGAGAGCAATTCTGAGGTAGGAATTTTAGGAGAGGTAGGGGAGCGCATATGAGGTGAAATAGAACTAGAACTGCCCGCGTCCTCCTTCCTTCGCGATCGCTACTATGTAAAATAGAGCCAAGATATCAGCATAGCAATGGACGTTTTGGTTCATTATGAAATGAACCAAAACAAATTAATGAACCGGTCAGAATTTTGCAAGTTCTAGCAACAGTCCTTTCCTTGGCCACCTTCTTGACGGTGGAGAGAAAAATGTATGTTTTGAAGTTAATTTCCCGCAATTCTACACATTGTGCCATGGTGCGGAGAGAAAACTATTGTAGTTACAGCTAATTTCCAGCAATTCTACCAATTTTGCCACGTGTGGAAAGATTTGTTTTCAGTTTAAAAGCCAATTTCCTACAATCTACACATTTAGCTGAAATGGCTAATTGAGTGACTGTTAGTGACTGACATAAAAAGAGAAAAACTGCTGATGCACAACCACATTTCGAAATTGCACCTGGTGTATTCTACTATTCTAACTCTCAATAGTAAGTTGAGAACTGACTTCCCCCCCATATCTATACTGTGCCTTCCGAAAGTATTCAGACCCCTTGCCTTTTTCCACATTTTGTTACGTTACAGCCTTATTCTAAAATTGATTTTAACAATTTTCACACAATACCCCATAATGACAAAGCAAAAACAGGTTTTTAGAAATGTTTGCTAATTTATTAAAATAAAATAAATAAATTGTCTGTAAGCTACAATAGTGAAAGCCTACCGTCAAGGAATATCAATGACACACGCGACATATAATTCCAAAACAATCAAGGGGATACATTTACAAAATGTTGTTGCATTCATGTGTTTTATGCGTTTATCATTAGAACTACAGTAGCTAGCCTAAAACGTTACATATTGGCACTGGCTATCAACACTTACAGTGCCTTCAGAAAGTATTCATACCACTTCACTTTTTTCACATTTTGTTGTGTTAAAAAGTGGGATTAAAATGGATTTGTCCTTTTTTGTCAACGATCTACACAACATACTCTTATGTCAAAGTGGAAGAAAACTTCTAACATTTGTAAAATACAAAATACATATCTTGTTAGATAAGCCCCCTGAGTTTATAGATTTTCTGATGTGAGAACAGAAAAACAGTACAACCCCAATCATTCCCCCATCTATCCCTCCCTCCATCCCATCCACCCCTCCCTCCGATCCACCCACTCACCAAGGCAACATACAAGGATAACATAGACAAGTAAATTAAATAGGACAGAAACATAAACAGTAATAGAAACAAAAACAATGGAAAAAGTTCAATACAAATCAGTATCATGAATCTTATCAGCACAATAAATGAGCACCTGAACAGACATGACTGCTAACCAAAATATGCAAGTTACACTAAGTAAAAGACAGGCTCTCCACGTATTGTATTAATGGGGACCAGGTTAAGTCAAACTTTTGTCAGGACCCATGCACAGTGTACCTTCTCCAGAGGCAGAGATGACATCACTTCCTTAACCCACTGCATAAAGGAGGACGGCTTTGCAGACTTCCAGTGAAAGAGGACAAGGCGGCGAGCTAGGAACAAGGTAAATGCTTTCGCATCACCTGACGCGTGGTAGCATTCTGGTCTAGGGAAAGTACCCCAAAAATGGCAGTGATCGTGTTGGGGCTAACAGTTGTATTACACATATGTGAGAATGCCTCAAGAATTGAGTCCCAGAAGCCACTCAAAGATTGGCATAACCAAAACATGTGTCCCACAGTCGCTGGACTCTGGTGGCATCTCAAACACTTGTGGTCAACATTTGGAAATATTTTTGACAATCTGTCATTTGAGTAATCGAGACGGTGAAAAACTGATCTGAATGAGCCCATGCCTTATGCAAAATGATGAGGTGTGGATACGTTCAACATGGCGTTGCTATATATCATTGGGTAGCTCGCCACACGTGTTTTGCTCCCATACAAAATGTGTATTTGCCAAGGAAGGCAGATTAATGTTCTGTATTATGTCATATAATCTGAAGTTTGTGTCCTTCAGATACGGGATAAGATCTAAGCACCTGTCGACTGGACACTTAGTGGGCTAGAGTGGAAATGAAGGGAAATGGTTTTTGGCAAAGCTGCGAGATTGCAGATATATAAAAAAGTGGGTATTGGGAATATTATGGTCAACCCTCGGAGTATCGAATGAGACGAATGTGCATGCCAGAATTGGAATCCTGTGTCAATCTGCGACGCTGGGAAGAGATGATTAGATGTTAATGGAGAAAAGCAGCTTGCTCATTTAAGGCTAATTTCGGGCTTGGGACCAGATTTGAAAGGGAGTTCTTGACAATGGGATTCAGAACATGGGTACCAAGGTTCATGGGCAGTGGGGAGCACAAGAGTGAGACAGGAGAAGTTGGTTGGCTTGGCTGTACTGTAACTCCATGATGGCCCAAGTTGGACCATCCTTGTTTTCAAATGTAGAAACCCAATAAACACATTTAGATATATTTGTGGACTAGTAGTAGCATAACAAAAATTGGGAAGGCTCAGCCTGCCTGCAAGCTTAGGTCTTTCTAGACATACCTTTCTCATTTGTGGATTTGACTTATTCCAAATTAAGTTGGAAAGGTAGCTGTCCAGTTGTTTGAACATTGACTTTGGCAGAAAAATGGGAATCACTTGGAATAAGTACAAAACCTAGGTAGTACAGTCATAACAGAATTAATGCAACCTGCTAATGAAATAGGAAGAGGCGACCACCTTATGAAATCCTGCTTAGTTCGCTCCAGGAGTGTTTTGAAGTTATCTTTAAACAGAGCCTTAAATAAGTGTTTGACCTTTATCCCCAAATAGGTAAAGACCTGATACTCCACCTTAAATGTGTAATTGACATACCCAATACTTTCTGCTGATTAATGGGGAGGAGCACAATTTTTGTTAGGTTTAACTTATAACCTATAATGAACACGATGGGAGACAGAGAGCTGGTTTCAAGCGCATGGCGCAGCAGGTGTTTATTGGAAAGGGACCACAGGAGGAGGCAGGTAGCTGGGTCCAGGGGCAAGCAGAAGGTCATACACAGGGGGTTCAAAAAGGCAACAGTACAGGCAGGGAAAATGCTAGTAACGTCATCCGGGAGATCAGGCAATAGGTTGATAACAGGAAATCCGATAGGCTAAGGTACAGGCAGGGAATAGGCAAAAATGGATCGTTATTGAGGCAAGCAAAAACTATCATACACGGGAAGTGTAACTCAAAGGAAACCCAGTGCTCTGAACAACATGTGTCTCAAAACAAACAATACCTCACAGTGATGGGGTGCAAAGAACTGAACTAAATAGTGTGTGATAATGACATACAGGTGTGTGAACAGGTGATTCGAATTCAGGTGATTGGGATCTGGAGAGTGAGCTGCGTTCAGGGGATCTATGTGTTTGAGAGTGTGAGCTGGAAAGTGGGCTGGAAAGTGAGCTGCATTCAGGGGATCTATGTGTTTGAGAGTTTGAGTTGGAAGCAGACATTACATAACCAGAGAATGTCCCAAAACCTTGTATCATGTCCAAGGGTTAGGGTATAGACTCCACAGGGTTAGAGATGTATAAAAGGAGATTGTCTGAATTTCAGGACACTTTGTGAGTTATGTCGCCTCTTAGTATTCCTTTAATCCTCTCTTCTGCGCGCAGGGCAATAGCAAGAGGTTCAATAGCCATATCAAATAGGAAAGGGGACAAACAGCAACCCTGCCGGGCCCCCCTGTGGAGAGGGAAGAAGCTGGAGGTACCATTGTTGGTGCAAACAGAAGTCATTGGAAACGAGTACAAAATCTTAATCCAGGAAAGGAATGACGGGCCAAACCCAAATTTCTCTAGTACTGTACATAGATATTCCCACTCAACGCGGTCGAAACCCTTCTTCTATCTCAAGGCCATCAGACTGCTAAACAGCAATCACTAACTCAGAGAGGCTGCTGCCTACATGGAGACCCAATCACTGGCCACTTTAACAAATGGATCACTAGTCACTTTATACAATGCCACTTTAATAATGTTTACATATCTTACATTACTCATATCATATGTATATACTGTATTTTATACCATCTATTGCATCTTGCCTATGCCGCTCGGCCATCCATATATTTATTTGTACATATTCTAATTTCACCCCTTTTAGATTTGTGTGTATTAGGTAGTTAGTTGTTGGGGAACTGTTAGATTACTTGTTAGATATTACTGCACTGTCGGAACCAGAAGCACAAGCATTTCGCTACACTCGCATTAACATCTGCTAACCATGTGTTGGTGACAAATAACGTTTGATTTGATTTGAGTGGGCAGAATAAAGAACATTAAATAGCCGGCATATATTATAGAAAGGTTGCCTACCTGAGATAAATCCGGTTTGGTCAGAGTTAATTATATTAGGCATTACTGTTTCCAAACAGTACGAGAGGACCTTATTGAGAATGTTTTAATCGCAGCACAAAAGGCTCATAGGGGGGTATGAGCCACAGTCTAGGGGATTCTTGTCCTTTTTAAGCAAAACCGAAATTGCTGCCTAGGTAAGTGTCTGGGGCAGTTTCTGTCTAGAAAGGATTTCGTTGAGCTGAGGATAGGGAGAATGCTTTATAAAATTCAATAGGGAAGCCATCAGGCCCAGGAGCTTTACCGCTCTGCATGGACTGGATTGCCAGAGTAGCTTCATCATCACTTATTGAGGCATCCATGTTAGTTTGTTCATCTGAATTGAGACAGAGGATGTCCAGATTGTCTAGGAATGCACGAGTAAAGAGCAGAGTAGAATTGCTTGAAATTGATTGTTGATTTCTTTGGGATTGGTAGAAGTTAAATCAGCTCCCGAGTGGCGTAGTGGTCGAAAGCACTGCATCTCAGTGTTAGAGGCGTCACTACAGACCCTGGTTTGATTCCAGGCTGTATCACAACCAGCCATGATAGGGGGTCCCATAAGGCAGCATACAATTGGCCCAGCGTCGTTAGGGTTTGGCCGGGTTAGGCTGTCATTGTAAATAAGAATTTGTTCTTAACTGACTTGCCTGGTTAAATAAATAAAAAGCTGCAATACAGATTGCAGGTATGGTGCTGCTACAGTTGCAGCGGATTGTCGAAACTGGTAAGATAACAACTTGCCAGCTTTCTCTCTGTGTTCATAAAATGTCTGTCTCCACTTAAACAGAAGCTGCTCTGTTTGTTTAGTGGAAAGATTGTCAAATTCCGATTGTTGTAGCAGTCTCTCTTAGTAGAGTCCAGGAGAAGGAGAAGAGGCATATCTGTTGTCTACATCTAGAATGACTTGAGATGGCTCCGATAAGCGCTCAGTGCGCTGTTTATTGTCATACGCTATGTATGAAATAATTTGGCCCCTTAGATATGCTTTTAACGACTCCCACATAGTAGAATGAGATATGTCAGGGGTGACGATCTGTAAAAAAACATGAATGTGAGTTTTTTAAAGGCACTACGGGATAGTAGTAGTGGGTCAAGTCGGCCACGCGCTTTGTGACGCAGTACTGTCCGGAAAGAAGAAATATAGCTGGACAGGGCTATGGTCTGAGATAAAGATGCTGTGATATTGGCTATTAGTTACAAACAGAAGAATTATGTTGTCCAGCGGGAAAAAGTAAATCCTAGAGTATGAGTGGTGGACTGGAGAAAAAAATGATTACTGTGTAGCAGTGGGATTGCTCCTCCTCCATGGATCAGACAAATTATATGATTCTAGAAATGAGTTGATTACTGCGCCTGACTTTGAAATTATATTGTTGGGCTTCGGCCTGGATCTGTCTAGACTTGGATGTAATACACAATTGAAATCTCCATCCAGTATTAAATGATGAGAGTTAAGGTCGGGAAGTGTTGCAATGATGTTTGAGAAAAATTGAGCATCATCCCAATTAGGACCATAGAGGTTAGCCAGAACAAACTGTGTGGTAAACAATTTCCCTATCACTATAATAAATCTGCCATTAGTATCTGAAATTACTTTGGAGGAGACAAACGGGGTGCCTTTTTTGATAAGGATGGGTGCCCCTCTGGCCTGAGCACCAAAGTTGGAGTGAAATATTTGGTCTACCCATCCTCTCCTTAGTTTATCATGGTCGCTGGACTGGAGATGAGTCTCTTGGAGAAAAACAACTAAAAGACTTAAGACGAGCATACACTCGGCTACGCTTGACCACATGGTTAATTCCTTTTAAGTTACAGACGATAAAGCAAGTGGAGCATAGAGTATGTTAATTAGGCATAGTCACAGTAATTAGAAATGAATGTTAGTACAATCACATGGCCAGTGTGCTGAAAGGTCAGAGTAATAAAATATAAAGAAAATAAAAAACTGCTAAAAACAACAAAATACTCAGAAGAGAACCGTAGATCCCTATGCTGGCCTTCTCCTGTTGGAAGGCTGCATCTACCTCTCCTATACTGCATATTTGAAGGATAATAAAAAATGTATTTAAAAAAGGAGGTATATTTCTCATCCCTCCCCGCTCCCTTGAGCCACCTATCCACTTGGGATCACTTAAAAAAATCTATTAAAAAAAAGAAATTATTGGAAAACAAACCCAGTATAATCCAACATTTGTATTTAAACATTCTAACAAACCAGAACATCAAAGAATGACTGGCTAACGCATGGTAATTAACACCCATCCTGCGGTATTAATTACCGGCTGTGGAACCTGAGGTCCCTGTGCTAGCAGCCACTAAGCACCAATGCGGACCAACCAGTCAAATAGTAAAGAATAATACACGTGGTCCTTTGGTAGTGCAAACTTGTAGGTATTAAACATGCCCACAGTATGCAAGTAAGGGCATCCCACTAAGACATGGAAAGAGAGAGCTCAGTGGTTAGCCTTAGTTAGCGACTAGGCTAATCAGTACTACGCCACCCAGCACCGAGGCTGTACAGCCCCAGCTAGTCGGCATAAGCCAACCGTGCCATGTACTGTAAATAAAATACTATTCCAACTTTATTGTTCTTGTGAGAACATGTCATCATATACATACCATCATTGTTCATAACGTTAAGTTACTGGAATAATTGTCCTGTCCTGTTTTGGCAGCAGGGTGGAGGCACTTTTGTAATCAAGAGATGAGTTCACTAGTTGGTCCTTAGTCGCGTTAGCATGACTAGTGTAGGGTCAGGGGCAGAGTATGGGCCTACGATGGCTAGTTAGTCGTATGTCGCCTGTCGTCCTGTGGATGTAGATGAGTGATGATGTATTCTTTGGCCCTGGTTGGGTCGACGAATGTCTTCTGCTCGCCGGAGGGAGTAGTGATCTTCAGCACTGCTAGGTTGAGAATACCAAAACTTGGTTTGCAGACAGCGATGTAGGAGCCCCTTCACCTAGTTGAAGGCTGACCTCTTCTTCATGACTGCCGGTGTGCAGTCCGGGTATATGCGAGTCTTCTGGCCGTCGTGGGTGATGGGAGCCGCTCGTGATGCCTTACGGACATCCTCTTTCTCCTGAAGGTAGTGGAATTTGATTAGGATGGGTAAAGGCAGCTCCCCATTTTTTGGTGCGGACTGTAAACTTCTGTGCGCACGGTCAAGGGTGGGGATGTAATAGAGACCTAGAATTTCGAGACCTAGAATTTCATGTAGCAGTTTAGCTATGAACAGGGTACACCGCAATCCACCTTCGGTCTCGAGTCCCCCTCTCACGCAGATAATACGACCGTTCCTCCGG
This sequence comes from Salvelinus fontinalis, assembly GCF_029448725.1. Lineage (NCBI taxonomy): Eukaryota > Metazoa > Chordata > Actinopteri > Salmoniformes > Salmonidae > Salvelinus > Salvelinus fontinalis. The sequence goes on along the minus strand of NC_074687.1, from coordinate 34,554,335 downwards.
TGCTGCCTGTGCTCGAGGTCCTCGACCTTGGAAATAAGTTTGACGACATCTGATGATTGCCGGGTGACTTGCTCTTCCAGTATCACCACTTTGTCGGACTAACTAATCCAGGCTGCATCACATTCGGCTGTGATTGGGAGTCCCATAGGGCGGTGCACAATTGGCCCAGCGTCGTCCGGGCTTGGCCAGGGTAGGCTGTCATTGTAAATAAGAATTTGTTCTTAACTGACATACCTAGTTAAACAAAAGTTAAATAAAAAAAAAGTATTTGCGCCACCTTTCAGGCTATTAAGACGGGTGTCCTGTTTCGTGAAAGGTCAGTGGATAGGTCAGTGAATAGTGACTCCACCTTAGCCAGCACTGTCTGTTCAGACTTAATGATAGCCACCATTACCTTGGGTAGGTCAGGGGGGATCAGAGTCCGTGTCCGATGAGTCCGAGGCTTTAGTAGGCCCGCTCTTTTGTGACTCGTGGCATTGTTGTTTCGACATTTTATGATGAAAAGGCCAAAAATGTCAGAAAAATTGCCAAATGAGTGAATTGGGTTTGATTCCTAATTAAATGTTACAAAATTAACATGGTAGGGAAGGTGTTGGTCAAGTATTAATAGTAAATTCCTTGTCCTGGACAGGAGCGCCGAGAACGAAGAGAGACTAACCCCAAAAAAGCGTCTTCACATGTTGCTGCTCACCAGCGCCCCCCAAACTGTAAGTCTTTCTGGGTAAGTCTCTAAGAGCTTTCCACACTTGGATTGTGCAATATTTGCACATTATTATTTTTAAAATTCTTCAAGCTCTGTCAAGTTGGTTGTTGGTCATTGAATGACAGCCAATTTCAAGTCTTGTAAGAATTTCAAGACAATTTAAATCAAAACTAGTATGCCACGAAGGAAAATTCAATGCCGTCTTGGTGAGTAACTCCAGTGTATATTTGGTCTTGTGTTTTAGGTTATTGTCCTGCTGAAAGGTGAATTTAGTCTCCCAGTGTCTGTTGGAATGCAGACTGAACCAGGTTTTCTTCTAGGATTTTGCCCGTGCCTAGCTCTATTCCGTTTCTATTTATCATAAACTTCCTAGTCCTTGCCAATGACAAGCATAACCATAACATGATGCAGCCACCACCATGCTTGACAATATGAAGAGTGTTACTCAGTGATGTGTTGTGTTGGATTTGCCACCAAACATAACACTTTGTATTTAGGACATAAAGTTAATTTCTTTGCCACATTTTTTTGCAGTTCCTTTCTCTACGGCAACTGTTAGGAAGGATGCCAGTATCTTTGTAGTGACTATGTGTATTAATATACCATCCAACGTGTAATTAATAACTTCACTATGCTCAAAGGGATAGTCAATGTCTGCTTGTTTTATTGTTACGTATCTACTAATAGGTGTCCTTCTTTGCAAAGTCTTGGAAAAACTTCCTGGTCTTTGTGGTTGAAATGCACTGCTCAACTGAGGGGCTTTACAGATAATCGTATGTGTGGTGTACAGAGATGAGGTAGTCATTCAAAAATCATGTTTAACATGCAACTTATTATGTGATTTGTTAAGCAATTTTACTCATGCTCATTTAGGCTTGCCATAACAAAAGGGTTGAATACTTATTGACTCAAGACATTTCAGCTTTTCATTTTTAAAATAAACATTATTCTACTTTGACATTATGGGACATTGATTGTAGGCCAGTGACAATATATATGTATGAATTCAATACATTTTAAAGTCAGGCTGTTACACAACATAATGTGGAAAAAGTCAGGGTGTGTGAATACTTTCTGAAGGCACTGTAATAGACACTTGTTAGTCAACTATAACATTCACAATTCCAGAAGTAACAAGGCACAAAAAGTCTAACGTTATAATCAGCTTATATTACCAGTATTGCTCACAAGAAAAATACACTTGCAGTCTTTATCATCAAATTGGCTGTAAGCTACAACGGATAGCCTACTGTCGAGAAATGACAACGTGACATAGCTAGCTAGCTATAATCCCGAAACACAACCCAGCTTATACATTTATAGAATGTTGTTGCATTAATGCATTGCTCATTCTAACCTAGCTAGCTACAGTGGCTTGCGAAATTATTCACCCCCTTTGGCATTTTTACTATTTTATTGCCTTACAACCTGGAATTAAAATTGATTTTGGGGGGGGGGGGGGTTAAAAATAAATAAGACAAAAAAAACTTGAGCGTGCGTAACTATTCTCCCCCCCAAAGTCAATACTTTGTAGAGACAACTTTTGCAGCAATTACAGCTGCAAGTCTCTTGGGGTATGTCTCTATAAGCTTGGCACATGTAGCCACTTGGATTTTTGCCCATTCTTCAAGGCAAAACTTCTCCAGCTCCTTCAAGTTGGATGGAATCCACTGATGTACAGCAATAATTAAGTCATACCACAGATTCTCAATTGGATTGAGGTCTGGGCTTTGACTAGGCCATTCCAAGACATGTAAATGTTTCCCTTAAAACCACTCAAGTGTTGCTTTTGCAGTATGCTTAGGGTCATTGTCCTGCTGGAAGGTGAACCCTCGTCCGAGTCTCAAATCTCTGGAAGACTGAAACAGGTTTCCCCCAAGAATTTCCCTGTATTTTGCACCATCCATCATTCCTTCGATTCTGACCAGTTTCCCAGTCCCTGCCGATGAAAACCATCCACACAGCATGATGCTGCCACCACCATTTTTCACTGTGGGGGTGGTGTTCTCGGGGTGATGAGAGGTGTTGGGTTTGCGCCAGACATAGCATTTTCCTTGATGGCCAAAAAGCTACATTTTAGTCTCATTTGACCAGAGTACTTTCTTCCATATGTTTGGGAAGTCTCCCACAAGCCTTTTGGCGAACACCAAACGTGTTTTCTTATTTCTTTCTTTTAATTAAGCAATGGCTCTTTCTGGCCACTCTTTTGTAAAGCCCAGCTCTGTGGAATGTACGGCTTAACTTCTTTGGGATATTGGGCAGCATTTTCACTTTTGGATGAAAAGTGTGCCCAGAGTAAACTGCCTCCTACTCAGTCCCAGATGCTAATATATGCAAGGTATTATTAGTATTGGATAGAAAACACTCTGACGTTTCTAAAACTGTTTGAATGATGTCTGTGAGTATAACAGAACTCATATGGCAGGCAAAAACCTGAGAAAAAATCCAAACAGGAAGTTGGAAATCTAAGGTTTGTAGTTTTTAAACTCAGCCCCTATTGACGTTACAGTGGGATATTGGTTATGTTGCACTTCCTAAGGCTTCCACTAGATGTCAACCATCTTTTGAAACTTGTTTGAGACTTCTACTATGAAGGGAGGCTGAATGAGAGGGGAATGAGTCAGAGGTCTGCCAGCAGCCTCGCTCTCAGTCACGCGCATTCACATGAGAGGTAGCTCTCGTTCCATTGCTTTTCTACAGACAATGCAATTCTCCGGTTGGAACATCATTGAACATTTATGATAAAAACATCCTAAAGATTGATTCTATACATAGTCTGATATGTTTCTACGACCAGTAATATAACTTTTTTGAATTTTCGTCTGACCTTTCCGCTAGACTTGCACGCACGTTTCGATTTGTTTACCAAACACCCTAACAAAAGGAGGTATATGGACATAAATGATGAACTTTATCGAACAAATCAAACATTTATTGTGGAACTGGGATTCCTGGGAGTGCATTCTGATGAAGATCATCAAAGGTAAGTGAATATTTATAATGCTATTTCTGACTAATGTTGACTGCACAATATGGCGGATATTTATTTTGGCTCTTTTGGGCTCTGAGCGCTGTACTCAGATTATGCTTTTTTTATTTTTTTATTTTCATCAACATTTATAATGAGTATTTCTGTGAATTGATGTGGCTCTCTGCAAAATCACAGCATGTTTTGGAACTACTGAACATAACACGCCAATGTAAAATGAGATTTTTGGATATAAATGTGCACTTTATCGAACAAAACATACATGTATTGTGTAACATGAAGTCCTATGAGTGTCAACTGATGAAGATCATCAAAGGTTAGTGATTCATTTTATCTTTATTTCTGCTTTTTGTGACTCCTCTCTTTGGCTGGAAAAATGGCAGGGTTTTTCTGTGACTTGGTGGTGACCTAACATAATCGTTTGTGGAGCTTTCGCTGTAAAGCATTTTTGAAATCAGACACTGTGGCCGGATTAACGAGAATTATATCTTTAAAATGGTGCCGAATACTTGTATGTTTGAGAAATTTGATTTATGAGATTTCTGTTGATTTGTATTTGGCGCCCTGCAATTTCATTGGCTGTTAACCCCGTTCCCAAACAGGTTAAAGTGGTCCTATGGACAGATACTCCAATCTCCGCTGTGGAGCTTTGCAGCTCTTTCAGGGTTATCTTCGATCTCTTTGTTGCTCCTCTAATTAATGCCCTCATTGCCTGGTCCGTGAGTTTTGGTGGGCGGCCCTCTCTTGGCAGGTTTGTTGTGGTGCCATATTCTTTCAATTTTTTAATAATGGATGTAATGGTACTCCGTGGGATGTTCAAAGTTTCGGATATTTTTTTATAACCCAACACTGATCTGTACTTCCCCACAACTTTGTCCCTGACCTGTTTGGAGAGCTCATTGGTCTTCATGGTGCCGCTTGCTTGGTGGTGTCCCTTGCTTAGTGGTGTTGCAGACTCTGGGGCCTTTCAGAACAGATATACAGAACATATATACTGAGATCATGTGACAGATCATGTGACACTGTAATTGTGTAATTATGTAACCTCTGAAGGTAATAGGGGGTGAATACATATGCACGCACCAGTTTTCCGTTTTGTATTTTTTTGCATTTTTTGAAACAAGTAATTTTTTTTATTTCACTTCACCAATTTTGACTATTTTGTGTATGTCCATTACATGAAATCCAAATAGAAATCAATTTAAATTACAGGTTGTAATGCAACCAAATAGGAAAAATGCCAAGGGGGATGAATACTTTTGCAAGGCACTGTTGTGACTTATGGCATACTCTAAACCCCCTCCAGCCAGTGCTGCTGTCAAAATAACAATAGCAACGTTAAGCGCTAGATAAAGGTAGCTAGCTACCACTAATGTTATTTTCAACCTGCTAGTTATGATTGTTTAGCTAACTATGTCAACAGGATGTAACGTTTGTTAGATAGCTAGATACTTCGGCTCACCTCGACTTGCTATATTCTAAACTCTGTTAGCATGTGTAGCTAACGCTAGCTAGACTACTCAGCTGGATTTAGCTAGAACGTTAATTTGCTCAGTTAGCAATAAGCTAAGCAGGGTTGGTCCTGGTCAGTCTCTGGATGGGAGACCACATGCTGCTGGAAGTGGTGTTGGAGGGCAGCAGGAGGCACTCTTTCCTCTGGTCTAAAAAATATCCCAATCCCCTAGGGCAGTGATTGGGGACATTGCCCTGTGTAGGGTGCTGTCTTTCAGATGGGATGTTAAACAGGTGTCCTGACTCTCTGAGGTCATTAAAGATCCCATGGCACTTATTGTAGGGGTGTTAACCCTGGTGTCCTGGCTAAATTCACAAGCTGTCCACCATACCATCCTGGTCACCTAATCATCCTCAGCTTATAATTGGCTCATTCATCCCCCTCCTCTCCCCTGTAACTATTCCCCAGGTTGTTGCTGTAAATGAGAATGTGTTCTCAGTCAACTTACCTGGTAAAATATCTTTAGAGTTTAAACTGGGAGATAGTAATGCTTTACTCGACTTTTCCCGTGGTGCCCCAAATTCCTAATAAGTTAAATGTTTCATGATTAATTTAATCGAGTAACAATTAAACATTGTTATTTATTTTATCAACTAACTGTCATCAGATTAATGATAGTCACGTCACGACATATTCAAACCTCAACTCGCCGTGCGGCTAGCTAGCTAATGATAACTTAAAAAAAGATGTGTACCCCCGATATGACCCTTTATCCTCTGCTCCGGGTCATTCAGACGGGACCGCAAGGCTAAAGGTGAGGCTGGCCCGTTTGGAAATGGAGCAAAAAGATAAAGAGAGAGAGCCAGATGAAGTTTGATTTAGAAAAATGGAAATCGACAAGGTGAGGATCTGACAACTGGAGCTAGACACTGGCTCCAGTGCGACTCCACAACCTGCCTGTCATCAAGCCCACTTCGACGTGAGTAAAAATATTGCTTTAGTCCCTCCATTTCGGGAGTCGGAAGTTAATTCCTATTTCTCTGCGTTTGAGCGTTTGGCCACTAGAGGTTTGGCCGCTCCTGTTGCAATGTAAATTGTCTGGGAAACCCAGGAAGTAGAAGTAGCTGCTCTCTCCCTGGAAGACAGTTTACAGAACAATATAGTTAAAACAACTGTTGCGGGCTTATGAGTTGGTGCCTGAAGCTTATAGGCAGCGCTTCAGTAACCACAAAGAACCCTCTCACCGTACGTTGGTTGAGTTTGCAAGGGACAAACAGTCTGTTTAATCGCTGGTGTTCAGCCAGCAAAGCTAACACCTTTGCTGATATTTGGGAGTTGATGCTTTGGAGGATTTTAAAAGCAACCTGCCTGATAGAATTGTATTTCATTTAAATGAACAGAAAGTGGCGCAATTGGCCCAGGCAGCAGTGTTGGCAGATCAGTACGCTTTGACACACGACTGTCTTTGGTGCGCCTCGTTATTGAAAGCCGAACGATAACGTTATCAGTGCCTTGTCGTGTCTTTTTCTTTTCTCCCTCCAACGACCCTTCGCACGAAATCCGTGAATGTTTTTACTGTCACCAAAAGGGTCATGTGATTGAGGACTATCCGGTTTTGAAAAATAAACTGAAACAGTCCCTGTCACCAGCCCCTAAATTGAAAAGTGTGGGTTTAGTCCAGTCTTTGGCTCATCCGTTGGACTGACTTATTGATTCAGCATTTGGAAAACTGGATCCTATTTATGCTCCGTTTATCTCTGCCGGTTGTGTTTCCTTAAATGGAGAACAAGCAGATCAAAAGCCCAAAGAAATCTTACGAGACACTGGGGCGGCGCAGTCAGTAATCGTTACTGATGCTTTACCCTGGTCTCCTGAAACGTATTGTGGCTTGCATGTCATATTACAGGGTATAGAGACAGAAACCATACCTGGTACCATTACACTGGGTCCACTTAGTGTCAGACTTAGTATCAGGACGTTTCCGTGTTGGTGTAGTGTCTACACTGCCAGTGAAAGGAGTCACATTGCTACTAGGGAATGATATCGATGGTGGTAACGTCACTCCTGTGTTAGAAGTAGTAGACAACCCAGAAATCAAAACTACAGATAAATTGGTTAAAGCATTTCCCCATGTTTTTCCTGCTTGTGTGTTAACGAGGGCACAATCTCGCAAGCTAGGAGATGTGGTGGATTTGGCTAGTTCCATTTTTGAGAATGTTGAGGTAGAAGACCGAGTATTCCTTCTGCAAGGCCGACGGTTTTTACCCCCGTAAAAACCAAGGCAGGGGAAGGCGAAATAGCACCCCAATTACATGACATTCTTTTGTCTGTCACCCCAGAGAAGGTGATTGCATGTCAAAAGGGAGACACCAGTCTTCACAAGTGTTTTGCTTCGGTAATTTCCATTGAGGAATCTAAAACTAGGGAGACCGCCTACTTTATGGAAGCACGAGTTTTGATGCGTAAATGGGCAGGTCATAACACCATTAGTGACTGGCGTGAAGTGTGTCAAGTGGTTGTTCCTACACTCGTCCATGACCAGGCGTGGTCCGGACATTTGGGGATCACAAAGACTTATAAACGAGTGCTTCGTAAAAAAATTCTGGCCAGGTTTGAAGTCTGACGTTGTCCAATTTTGTAAAACATATCATGCATGTCAACTCACTGGGAAAGCGAATCAAACAGTTCCTCGTGCACCGCTCTACCCGATTCCTGTGGTGGGGGAACCGTTTGAGTGATAATCGATTGTGTAGGTCCGTTGCCGAAATACAGTTCTTACTAACAAGTGCAGTGCTAATCGGTACCCAGAGTCTATCCCTCTCCGTACTATAACGGCTAAGACTGTGGTGGAGGCACTAGTGAAGTTCTCTACGTTTGGACTCCCTAAAGTAATCCCTAAAGTAATCCAATTTTGTCAAAACTGTTCTCAAATGTGTTAAAGACACTATTTCCCATCAGGTCTTCAGTCCGTATCATCCGGAGAGTCAAGGGGCCCTCGAACGCTGGCATCAGACGCTAAAGGCGATGCTACGCAAGTATTGCATGGATACCAGTACTTATTGGGAGGAAGGGGTGCCCTTTGTCCTATTTGCTATTAGGGAAATAATACAAGAGTCATTCGGGTTCTTCCCTGCTGACCTTCTGTTTGGACACGCCACAGGGTCTGCTAAAAGTTTTGAAGGAGCATATCCTATCTCCTACACCCAGTGGTGCCCCTAAAAATGTGTTGGATTATGTCAGTAAGATGCGGGAGAGACTGCACGCCGCATGTGCGTTAGCCCAAAGTCTCTCTCCTCGTCTTAAATGCATGAAGTTGCATTATGACAGAGGCTGTTGTTGGCCATTGTTTTGCACCAGGGGATAACATTTTGTTTTGTTGCCAATCCCTGGCTCATCTGTCGGTACGTTTTTCTGGGCCATAACTTGTGGAAAAGAAACTCGGTGACACCAATTATGTGATAAAGATCCCAGGTCGTAGGCGTTCTTCCAGTGTGTCATGTTAACATGCTGAAAGCATATGTGCGTGATTCTCCAGACAGCTCCTCAGGTAAGCTGGTCCAGCCCGCCGTCTCCAGTGTGGCTGTGGTGGTGCTGAAGCCTGCCTGGGACCTAGAAGAGGATAAGGAGGACGGGTTGGAGTTACGCCATACGTTACAGCAATGTGAACACTTATGTAATTCGGAGATGCCGAAGAAGTTACCCTCTCAAATGGAACATTTGGATAACGATCAAATGAATGATCTTATCCTATTGATAAATTGTTTTCTCAATGTGTTTCAGGACGTTCCAAGTCGCACGTCCATTTGAAGACGACGTGGATGTGGGGAACGCTGCTCCTATACGTCAACATCTGTACCCGGGTTAACGCTAAGAAAAGGGAGGTAGCTTATTTATTACAGAATGACATGGCAAAACCCAGTAATGGCTCCTGGAGTTCCCCGTGTATACTCGTTCCTACGCCTGACGGTACGTCCCACTTATGTACAGACTATCGCTGCGTAAATACTGTTACAAAGTCTGATTCTTTTCCTCTACCTCGCTTAGAGGACTGCATTGATAGACTTGGCTCTGCTGCTTATGTTAGTAAGTTAGATTCGCTAAAAGGTTATTGGCAGGTGCCCCTGACCTCTCGAGCTTCTGGCATCTCTGCTTTCGTTACGCCTGATAACTTCGTACAATACACTGTTATGCCCCTTGGAATGTGTAATGCACCTGCTACTTTTCAGCGCCAACATTATGTTCGCGGATGTGACAAATTGTACTGCTTACCTTGACGATGTGATGTTTCATTCGTCTACTTTGTCTGATCATCTCGCCACAAGTGTGTTTCAGCGTTTGGAGAATGCTTCTTTAACCCTCAATTTGGCCAAGTGTGAGTTTGGGAAGGCTACTGTGACTGACTTAGGGAAGCAGGTGGGATGAGGTCAAGTGCGCCCAGTTACTGGCAAAGTGGACGCAATTGTTGCTTTTCCTGCTCCCACGACTCGCCGCCAGTTGCGCAGATTCCGGGGATGATAGGGTACTATCGTACGTTCTGTAAGAATTTTTCTACGGTAGTAGCTCCCCTTACATCTCTGCTTAGTCCCAAAGTACCATTTATGTGGTCCCAGGAATGTAACTATGCTTATGAGTCCGCCAAAGCGCTACTTTGTAGTGACCCAGTGCTTGCTGCCCCCAACTTTGACCAACCTTTTAAGTTGGAGGTAGACGCTAGTATAGTGGGGGTGGGTGCGGTTCTCTTGCAGGAAGAGGGAGTGGATCAGCACGTCAGTTTTTTTCTAGAGTCAGTCAAGGTACTCCACCATTGAACAAGAGACGCTGGCTTGATTGCTAGCCTTACAGTTTTGAGGTATATGTGGGCTCCAGTGCCTTGCCTGTACTGATCTTCACAGACCATAATCCTTTGGTGTTTTTGAAGCAAATGTACAATCAGAACCACCGCCTTATGCGTGGGCTCTGATTTGACAAGGATACAATGTACAGATTCACTATGTGAAGGGTTTGGCGAATGTGATCGCCGATGCGCTATCACAGGTTTAATTACTGGGGATGTGTTGCTTTTTGTTGCAAACTGGGAGTTTGCATGTTTTGGGGTGGGCGTGTTATGTTCCGCAGTTTCCGTGTTTTGGGTTTGTGTGTGTATTTCAGGAAATGGCTTCCTGGATGCTAAGCAGCTGATTGGTCGGCCCCATCGATTGCAGCTCTGAAACCTCCCTCTCGTCAGGGGAAACAGCTGTTTTCAATTACAAACTCCTTCTGCAGCTTAAAGCAGCCAGTGTTCCTTTGAGGAAGAGAGCTTCTTCGATGTCCTGTGTTGGTTTTTGCTCTGAGACAGTTTTAGTAAAGTATGTTGTAGCTGATCCTGCTGAGGTATGTTTATGTCAAAAGGACTGTTTTTGATTATTGAAATTGTTCACTTTACGTTAGTAATTATTCTGTTTTTGTTCCCGAATGGGGAAGGCACCTTGGGAGTACTTAGGCAAGAGGCCTGCGGGCATACATATACCTGTAGTATGTACTCTGTCTATGCACACCAGGTAAGACCTGGGTGGACCACCCCCTGTATTTTTTGTTTAGCGCGCCAGGTGGCGTTAAGAATAGGTAAGTAGTGGGAAGGTAGGAGTAACTTCTACTTGCTTTGATTCTGTCCAGCTCCTTTTCCCCACATTACCGTGTGAAGGAAGACTAAGTTCCCTGTAAACGGTAATATTCTCTGCCGCTGTCATCCTTACCTGCACCTACAATCCCATACCTCTTTCACTCCACGGGGAATTGAGTGTAGCAGGGTGTTGCGTTCCCCCCTCCAAGAGGCATGTGTTAGAAGTCCATTGTTGCTATAGTTCCAAAATGCTTTGCATGTCAGCAAGCAAATTTAAGATGTAGTACCAGTCAAAGGTTTGGACACAAACTTTTACCAAATAGAGCTATGTTCTGTATACCACCCCTACCTCAGAACACAACTGAATGGCTCAAATGTATTAAGAAGCAAAACAAATCCACAAATATACTTAACAAGGCACACCTTTTAATTTAAATGTCTTTCAGGTGACTACCCCATGAAGCTGCTTGAGAGAATGCCAAGAGTGTGCAAAGCTGTAATCAAGGCAAAGAGTTGCTATTTTATATTTGAGATTCTTCAAAGTAGTTTTTTTTTGGTTACTACATGATTCCATGTGTTATTTCATAGTTGATGTCTTCCCTTATTCTACAATGTAGAAACAATTTAAAAATAAAGAAACCTTGACATGAGTATGTCAACTTTTGACTGGTACTATATCTTACATTTGCTTGCTGACATGCAAAGCATTTTGGGACTATATCAACAATGGACTAATGATACAAATACCAAAAGAGTTTTGGGATGTAATTTTCCTTTAACCATAACCCTGACCTAACTTTAACCCTTAACTTAATAATTTTACATTTCAACTTCAATGGGGTAGGGACTTCCAGGATAGCATGGACCTTTCTGGTCCTTTTACATGTTCTACTTCAACTCTACTGTATGGAGCAAAGCATCATGGTCTTTGAGTGTGGTTCTGCTGCTTTGCTCTCTCAGCTCAATCCCCTGCACATTGCATCATGTTTATCCAACTAGCCTATATGCAGTTTTAACCATGTGCCTGAAAGCAAATTAGGTTGCCTTGGGAAACATTCCCATTCATTCTGACCTGACTTACTATAACACTGCATCTTTGGCACGAATTCCTCATGGTTGCTGCTAATTTCTATACTGGTGTAATTAACCGTCCACATTACGTGACTGAGCGATTTTACTCAAGCGCACCGACGCTGTCGCGATTTGAGTAGGCTGCCTCTGTCCTCTCCTCCAGAGCCAGGCCCAGCTCTTGTCCAATGGTAGCCCTTCTACCACCACAATTCGTCCCTGTCCAATACGCTTGCTGTTCCATTCGCAACACACATTGGGGCCCAGACACATGCTCTTCTCTCCATGCTACTGGGAGGATTAATATGGAGTGAGAATTTATTTATTCTCAGTGTCTACCATGCTCTGTGTTTTAAAATTAGGATCTGTGAATACATTAACATATTTAAATAACTCCATAAAATTATTTCACAAATTAAACCATAATATGTAAATCAATTATTCACCATAAATTACAAATCCATGATCTGTAAATATATTCATAACTCACAAATAGAACTACAATTTGAACAAATTTAGAATGATTACATGACACCCCCCCTCTTTTTACTATTTTCGGTGTAAACACAGCTTCTCTGAAGTTGCCTGATGTTGAATGTTACAGCGACTTACAGTATAGAGACATGCATCAGTATGTAGACTTCATCATTTGTCCTTTATTGAACCTATTATCGATCCTGTGTCCCTCAAAGACTGTTAGAAACTGTTCTTGGTGACATTACTTTTGTAGTGGTCATCATAAATTAATTAGACAATATTTTCATGTTGCACATCTTTTAGTTCTCATTAAATGCTTTCAATATTTGTATATGAATTAAAACACTTTTATACACTATATACACAAGTATATGGACACCCCTTCAAATTAGTGGATTCGGCTATATCAGCCATACCTGTTGCTGACAGGTATATAAAATTGAGCACACAACCATGCAATCTCCATAGACAAACATTGTCAGTAAAATGGCCTTAATGAAGAGCTCAGTGACTTTCACCGTGACACCGTCATAGGATGCCACCTTTCCAACAAGTCTGTTTGTAAGATTTCTGGCCTGCTAGAGCTGCCCCGTTAAACTGTAAGTGCTGTAAAGTGGAAACATCTAGAAGCAACAACGGCTCAGCCGCGAAGTGGTAGGCCACACAAGCTCACAGAACGGGACCGCCGAGTGCTTAAGCGCGTACAAATTGTTCGTCCTCGGTTGCAACACTCACTACCGAGTTCCAAACTGCCTCAGAAAGCAATTTCAGCACAATAACTGTTCGTCAGGAGCGTCATAAAATGGGTTTCCATGGCCAAGCAGCCGCACATAAGCCTAAAATCACCAATGTACAGCGTCGGCTAATGTGGTGTAAATCTCCCCACCATTGTTCTCTGGGGTGATGAATCACGCTTCACCATCTGGCAGCTCAATGGATGAATCTGGGTTTGGCGGATGCCAGGAGAACGCTACCTGCCCCAATGCATAGGACCAACCATCAAGTTTGGAAGAGGAATAATGGTCTGGGGCTGTTTTTCATGGTTCGGGCTAGGCCCCTTAGTTCCAGTGACGGGAAATCTTAACACTACAGCATACAATGACATGCTATACGATTCTGTGCTTCCAACTTTGTGGCAACAGTTTGGGGAAGGCCCTTACTTGTTTCAGCATGACAATGCCCCCATGCACAAAGCGAGGTCCATACAGAAATGGTTTGTCGTGATCGGTGTGGAAGAACTTGACCCGCCTGCATAGAGCCCTGACCTCAACCCCATTGAACACATTTGGGATGAATTGGAATGCAACTGCGAGCCAGACCTAATCAACCAACATCAGCGCCCGACCTCACTAATGCTCTTGAGGCTGAATGGAAGCAAGTCCCTGCAGCAATGTTACAACATCTAGTGGAAAGCCTTCCCAGAAGAGTCAAGGCTGTTATAGCAGCAAAGGGGGGACCACCTCCATATTAATGCCCATGATTTTGGAATGAAATGTTCAACAAGCAGGTGTCCACATACTTTTGATCATGTAGTGTATTCTGACTCCTTTTTCTCTCTGTGCGTGGAATTGAAATGGAACTACCAGCCTTGTTTTTAACAATACAGGCCCACAATATAGGCCTATGCCATGCTTTATCCAGGCAGGCTTTTATAGCTTAGGAGAGCACGCCATCACTTCAGATAGAAATATAACTGGATTAACCCACAATTTTTTTGTAGAGCGGGATAGGTCACAGCGCCCTTCATCCTGACCCAGCGCATTGTATCCAAATCCGCTGTTCTGAAAGTCATCCATTATCCATGCAGCACACTGCCGCTTCCTACGGCCCACACACTCTATTCACAGACACATTATGCAATTGCCACTGACCTTCTGCAAACTTGGTTTCTTCCAGAGTGGTGTGGTGTTCTGCTGAAATGGTCAGGTCGTTCCAAGTGCATGTGAAGCCTGAAAACCAGAGACAAAATAATCTGTTTTTAATCTACAGGGTGGAGAACATGTTTAAGATACAGATGGGACAGCTACCACCATGGGATAACATTATCATCGACTATCCCAAAACAATTGGGTTCAACTTTAACTAGGCCTATCCCTTTCATTTCAAACACCAATTAACTTAATCCAGGTTTTCATTACTTCCAAGTCAATCCTTTCACAGTAACAAGCACAAACTAGGTCATAGCTTATTGAAAATGGGAAAGTCACTGTATGTAATTTATCTAACGTGTGTGGATTACGTGGTTGGAAAACAGCCATTGCTTATATTTTCTCAGGGGCTCTGACATCGATTCAAAGGACTCCTTGTCATAAGATTAGGAGGTAACTTCTTGGCCGGTACGATAGCGCTCTTTCACCCCCAGGTGAGACACTGGATGATTGGATCTGTCAGCCAGCGATGAATTTATCGGCGTTCATGTGGACCCTGACATTAATTGTAAAACGCAGTTTGGAGGAGGCGTGGGCCTGTTCAAACAGTCAATTTCAACAACGCTGCAAATATGCCTCGAACTGAACATTTTCTTTACACAAGGGAATCTGAAATGTGGTTCCGTCTTCAAAGAGGAGTGCTGTCTGTTACATTTATTAAATATGTCTCTTTATGAACAAATATGTACAATACTGTTGAAAGAGGATAAAGAGGCATACATTTAAGTCTAAGTAAAGGTTTATCATGTATAAATGCATTGAATCCAGGAAATAGTTGCTTAATGTCATATTACAGGAACTTCAGTGAGCCTTGTTGACTGAGACTGGAGTAACATGTTATTGTAAAAATCTGTCACCCACTATTACTTTTGCAAACAAGGTCATCAGTATGGTATGGAGAGATTGTCCATTTTGTGGTTCCAATGGCTCAGTGGGTTGTTAGACCATGGTGTTGACAACAACATCAAGGTTGTGTGTTTGATACCTTCATGGCCACACATACCGAATACATGTGTCACTATAATCCAGTGACGTGCGGGTAGGCTATGGCTATTATCAAAGCCAGAATTTCTCATAAATAAACCTTGATGAAGTCCAGGTTCACCATACAACAGAGTGACATAGGCTATTAACCAAAATTGACAATGTTCACCGATTGTAAATACCAATGTAGCCAAGATACACAAGCGATTGCAGCATATTTCATATTGTCCAAAGCACACTGCTCAACGCAGCCATAGAGCGATATAGCATCCACAGTTGTAAACCAATAGGTGGCACTAAAATACCTATATTTGGACACATTTCATCAGAATAGTTTCCAATGCAAAATCCCTAGCCTTTCACAACGGATTTACAATTCTTCCAATGTACCACAATTGGAACACAAACACACACTAATGTGTGAATATTATTACACACATATACAATAAGGTTCTAATGAAATGTCCATATCAACAAATGAAATTATAGCTAGATAACTCAAATGTGTCAAAGAGATGTTGTCTTTTCCCATGTTTATTCAACCTTAGCCTAACCCACAAATTGCAAAGGAAAATGCATTTAGGCTTACCTTTACTTGAAACCGAAGTCCATTTGTCTATCCTTTAGGGTGAACCTCTCTGTGCCAGTGTTGTAGGGCCAAGAATGACAAAATGATCAAACCTGGCTTTCAATTGAACACTATTGTCCAAAATGTCCTAAAACATTCCTCTCAGATCGCCTGTTTACTCAGGGTTTCTGTGTCTGTCAGGCCGAGTGTGTTATTGACTGTATGTTTGTTTGTGTTACTCTGTATTGTTTTTGTCGCACTGCTTTACTTTATCTTGGCCAGGTCGCAGTTGTAAATGAGAACTTGTTCTCAACTGGCCTACCTGGTTAAATAAAGGTGAAATAAAATAGTGTGGTGTATTTGATTTTTCTGTCCCTTCCTGAAGGTCAGGAAGTGCAGGTGTTGGTCTCCCTCTCTGAATTATACCAACTTGGAAAATTGTTTGAGGTGCAGTATAGTGCCAATTTGTGAGTTTGTTTTTGCTAGCTAGCTTTCTTCAGTTCAAGGGATGCGAGTGCCAAATAATGTAGACATGCCCAAATGTGCAGAGCTTACCCCAGGCTTACCCACACACCATGTTAAGGCAATACGCAAAATATAAAAGTTTACTCAATGCAACGAATGAAACTAGGCAACCCTTACCAAAAAAACAGGCCTCTAGCAAACAGTTGTCGCAAATCTTTGGCCAATTTGCTTATTTTCACATGCAAATTAGTTTTGTGGCAAACTGTTGCGGCAAACAATTCTGGGAGACTTGTGGTAAGCATTCTACTGTTTGCTGCAAACTCATTATAAATATGCGCATTTGATCAGGTTTTTGATTACTCAGGTTGTTGGTTACAAAATGTAAATGTTGTACATTCATAAACCAAATCAAATATATATATTTAAATTAACAAAGAACTAAATATACTAAACAACATGTATTCAATGTCTTAACAGAAAACTAAATCCAATACAACTTGAAAGTCATCAGCATGCTAATAAAGCACAGAAAAGACAGGATATTTTCCAAATATATTTATTTAATATTTTGATGTAGCTACAACATTTACATGAGAAACACTATGGGGATGTTAACCTTAGGATGTTTAAAGGGGCAGCTACAGAATGTACATGACCCAAGTGATAACTGAGCTTTCAACCAAAGGATGTTTAAAAGAGAATGAACTAGTTTGTTCTAAAGAGAACAAACTAAAACAAAATCAAACCCAGTTCAGAACTATTGCCTTTTTGAGTGAACTTTGGAGAAGGCGAAGTCCTTAGTCCAAAACTTGTTGAATGCAAGCACTGGAAAAATCTGAAAACACAAACTAAAAACAACCTTAGGATACTGAAAACATTTTCTATTTTGATATCTAATGCCCATCTAATGGGCGGCTAATGGTCGGGTTCGGCTTTGGAAAAACAAGGTCAGCTGTTAGTTACCTTGATGTTGCTATGCTTCTCACTGAAACTGGCATTCTATACATATTTTCAACAAGGAAATAATGTTTCTGCCTTGTATAAATGCTATAAAAACAAATGGAAGTAGATAGCGTAAACTGTTCCTTAGAGATAGCCACAGTATACAACATTTTTCTCCAGCCAAGCCTCAGCACAATTGATTCAAACTAATCAACTAATTATGATCATCAATCTAGACTGGGGACTTCATCATTAGGAGACAGTTGTCTACTAGTGGTCTCTTCTTCCTGACTCAGGTGTAAGGCTTGGATGGAAAATTGAGTTATGCCTAATATGGCAATTTATCTTTTTTCTAAATGAATTATTGTTAACTTACATCTCAAAGCCATGCATGCAAGAAGCCTTGACCTAGTGCACAAATATTTATTTGTCCTCAGTTTGCTTCAAGGTCTTTTTGCCTTGTAACAAACAGATTGCTTCTAGAAAAAAAGGAACAACACATGATCAAGATGAGCTAGCTACTAGTAAAGCAATGAAAGATCTAGTTATTAGAAATAATTAATGCATACCGTAGCTACATTTATGAGAAAAATACATGCATTTGCTTACCTTATCAAGCTTCAAGACGATACACGTACCATTACAAAAAAAGTGTTAAGTGAGTGGAGCACAAACATCTTTCCAGGGTGTTGATGCATCCTCTTCCCAATGCAGCCTCCAAAACCACAGGTAGGCAAAGGGTATCCATCAGCAAAAGGGAAGTTTTGCTTTGATGTCAAGTCAGCTCATAATGTTGCTGCATTAGCTGTTGTGCTAGCTAACATGCTACTGAACAGTGGCACTACCATATTGACATGCATATTATTGGTATTAGCTAAAAGACAGCAATGTATTCACCTAAAAATATTTTTATTTATTTTTATTTAAGTAGGCAAGTTAGTTAAGAACAAATTATGTTTTACAATGATGGACTACCAATAGGCCTCCTGGGGGGGTGGGGGCTGGGATTAAAAATAACAAATAAAATAAAAATATATTTGTCAAAACACGCATCACGACATAAAGACCAAAGACAACAATATAGCATGGCAGCAACACATTACAACACAGCATGGAAGCAACACAGCAAGGCAGCAGCACAAAACATGGTACAAACATTATTGGGCACAGACAACAGCAAAAAGGGCAAGAAGGTAGAGACAACAATACATCACGTGAAGCAGCCACAACTGTCAGTAATTGTGTCCATGATTGAGTCTTTGAATGAAGAGATGGAGATAAAACTGTCCAGTTTGAGTATTTTTTGCTGCTCGTTCCAGTCGCTAGCTGCAGCGAACTGCAAAAAGGAGCGACCCAGGGATGTGTGTGCTTTGGGGACCTTTAACAGAATGTAACTGGCAGAACGGGTGTTGGATGAGGGCTGCAGTAGGTATCTCAGATAGGGCGGAGTGAGGCCTAAGAGGGTTTTATAAATAAGCATCACCAGTGGGTCTTGCGACGGTTATACAGAGATGACCAGTTTACAGATGAGTATAGAGTGCAGTGATGTGTCCTATAAGGAGCATTGGTGGCAAATCTGATGGCCGAATGGTAAAGAACATCTATCTGCTCGAGTGCACCCTTACCTACCGATCTATAAATTA
The DNA here is from genome assembly GCF_029448725.1 of Salvelinus fontinalis. Lineage (NCBI taxonomy): Eukaryota > Metazoa > Chordata > Actinopteri > Salmoniformes > Salmonidae > Salvelinus > Salvelinus fontinalis. The sequence continues at coordinate 34,535,516 of NC_074687.1, read as the reverse complement.
CTTCTCCGTAATCTAGCATGGGTAGGATGGTCATCTAAATCAGGGTTAGTTTGGCAGCTGTGGTGAAAGAGTAGCAATTACAATAGAGGAAACCAAGTCAAGATTTAACCTTTGCCAGCAGCTTGGATATGTGCTGAGAGAAGGACAGTGTACCGTCTAGCCATACTCCCAAGTACTTGTATGAGGTGACTACCTCAAGCTCTAAACCCTCAGAGGTAGTAATCACACCGGTGGGGGGAGGGGCATTCTTCTTACCAAACCACATGACCTTTGTTTTGGAGGTGTTCAGAACAAGATTAAGGGCAGAGAAAGAGTTTTAGACACTAAACAAGCTTTGTTGTAGAGTGTTTAACTCAAAATCCGGGGAGGAGCCAGCTGAGTACAAGACTGTATCATATGCATATAAATGGCAGAGAGAGCTTCCTACTGCCTGAACTATGTTGTTGGTGTAAATTGAGAAGAGTGTGGGGCCTAGGATCAAGCCTTGGGGTACTCACTTGGCGACAGGCAGTGGCTGAGACAGCAGATGTTCTGACTTTACACACTGCACTCTTTGAGAGGTAGTTATCAAACCAGGCCAAAGACCCCTCAGAGACACCAATACTCCTTAGCCGGCCCACAAGAATGGAATGGTGTACCATATCAAAAGCTTTGGCCAAGTCAATAAAACTAGCAGCACAACATTGCTTAGAATCAAGGGCAATGGGGACATCATTTTGGACCTTTAGTTTGCAGTGACACATCCATAACTTGAGCGGAATCCAGATTGCATACCAGAGAGAATACTATAGACATCAAGAAAGCCAGTCAATTGATTATTGACAGATTTTCCCAAGTTTTTCCAACACATAAGTGTTTAGGAAAATCATTAGTTAGCTAGCTACAGTGAGGGAAAAAAGTATTCGATCCCCTGCTGATTTTGTATGTTTGCCCACTGACAAAGAAATGATCAGTCTATAATTTTAATGGTAGGTTTATTATAACAGTGAGAGACAGAATATCAACAAAAAAATGTTATGAATTGATTTGCATTTTAATGAGGGAAATAAGTATTTGACCCCTCTGCAAAACATGACTTAGTACTTGGTAGGAAAACCCTTGTTGGCAATCACAGAGGTCAGACGTTTCTTGTAGGTGGCCACCAGCTTTGCACACATCTCAGGAGGGATTTTGTCCCACTCCTCTTTGCAGATCTTCTTCAAGTCATTGAGGCTGACGTTTGGCAACTCGAACCTTCAGCTCCCTCCACAGATTTTCTATGGGATTAAGGTCTGGAGACTGGCTAGGCCACTCCTGGACCTTAATGTGCTTCTTCTTGAGCCACTCCTTTGTTGCCTTGGCCGTGTGTTTTGGGTCATTGTCATGCTGGAATACCCATCCACGACCCATGTTCAATACCCTGGCTGAGGGAAGGAGGTTTTCACCCAAGATTTGACGGTACATGGCTCCGTCCATCGTCCCGTTGATGCAGTGAAGTTGTCCTGTCCCCTTAGCAGAAAAACACCCCCAAAGCATAATGTTTCCACCTCCATGTTTGACGGTGGGGATGGTTTCTTGGGGTCATAGGCAGCATTCCTCCTCCTCCAAACACGGCAAGTTGAGTTGATGGCAAAGAACTCCATTTTGGTCTCATCTGACCACAACACGTTCACCCAGTTGTCCTCTGAATCATTCAGATGTTCATTGGCAAACTTCAGACGGGCATGTATATGTGCTTTCTTGAGCAGGGGGACCTTGCGGGCGCTGCAGGATTTCAGTCCTTCACGGCGTAGTGTGTTACCAATTGTTTTCTTGGTGACTATGGTCCCAGCTGCCTTGAGATCATTGACAAGATCCTCCTGTGTAGTTCTGGACTGATTCCTCACCGTTCTCATGATCATTGCAACTCCACGAGGTGAGATCTTGCATGGAGCCCCAGGCCGAGGGAGTTTGACAGTTCTTTTGTGTTTCTTCCATTTGCGAATAATCGCAGAAACTGTTGTCACCTTCTCACCAAGCTGCTTGGCGATGGTCTTGTAGCCCATTCCAGCCTTGTGTAGGTCTACAATCTTGTCCCTGACATCCTTGGAGAGCTCTTTGGTCTTGGCCATGGTGGAGAGTTTGTAATCTGATTGATTGATTGCTTCTGTGGACAGGTATCTTTTATACAGGTAAGAAACTGAGATTAGGAGCACTCCCTTTAAGAGTGTGCTCCTAATCTCAGTTCGTTACCTGTATGAAAGACACCTGGGAGCCAGAAATCTTTCTGATTGAGAAGGGGTCAAATACTTATTTCCCTCATTAAAATGCAAATCAATTTATAACATTTTTGACATGCGTTTTTCTGGATATTTTTGTTGTTATTCTGTCTCTCACTGTTCAAATGAACCTACCATTAAAATTATAGACTGATCATTTCTTTGTCAGTGGGCAAACGTACAAAATCAGCAGGGGATCAAATACTTTTTTCCTTCACTGTAGCTATCACATAATTTGTGCAGAATGATAGTCAACGTTATATAGCTAAGCACTAGCCAGGCGGTGAGTGTCTAACCTGGTAAATTGCCAAAATCCCGAAGTATCCCTTTATTTACTAAGTTAGACACTCACCGGACAACATTTAATTAGGTAGCTAGATAGCTTGGTTCCATTTTCCAACAGATTTATCTTCTCCCCCTGACTGGTCGTCAGCAGTTACTGGTGTTGGAACTCTTCTGGTAAACTGATTGCCACTAGTAGTAGCAATAAATATTGACGCCACAGGTTTGCTGCAGATTCAAATAGAAACTTGAGTTAATTGTTTGCCAGAAAAAAAACTCTGGTGAACTCTTTGCCACCAGTGGCAATCAATATTATTGTTGCCAAAGGTTCGCTGCAGATTCCCCACTAGTGGCAAACATTTGCAATCTTCTGGCAACATTTTGTGGCACACTTTAGTATGCAGCAAATTCGCTAAATACTTGCGCTAAGTTTGCTGCAACAAAAACATGTAATGGAATTTAATGGATGGGAAAGAAGGCATGAATACCCTGGTGCCTTTCCTGAGATTTTGATGCAGTTTAGAACATTTTGAGATTAAGCATAAAAAACACCAGAATCATTGAGAATAAACATTCAACTACAAAAAAAAGGAATGACAATGTTTTCTATAATTTTATTTGTCGCCTGACTACACATCACTGCTATGAACTGTATAGCTGCTTTTTGATAAAAGGGTCTGCTAAAGAAATCCAAGAAAACATACAGCATCTATAGGCCTACACAAAATGTATTGCACAAGCGTTATTCACACAATGTACTCATCCTTTGGTAAAGGGGAAAGCCCAAACTGTCAGAGTGGCACATTCCTCTAGGGTAGAGTTGGGGGAGGGGCCCATGCAGCCCTAGCCCTAGCCCCAGTGCTGTGTGTCTGTATGGCAGCAGAGCAGGCTGTACTGTAATGCATTGTCAGATGGTGTGCCAGCCTAGCAGATTAAACGGGGTCAGGTGATGACAGAGGCACATCAGCCATGCATCTGTGTAAACACAATGCCCTTTTCTATCGCCATGTTGGGAAAATCACACTAAGATTTGCTAATAGTGTCATATGATTTAGCTTCTCCCTGTTGTTTTGTTATATGACCAATAGCAGACCCGTTGGTGCCCTTTAAATAAACAAACTGAAATGCCCTAATCAAGATTATGAATATAGATTGAAACAATGATCAATATATTAACTGTATTTTATCGATTAGGAGTGAGAGAAAATTGTGCTTGTCCATTGATAAGCACATCAAAGACGGCATTAACGATAAATAATAAAATAAAGACACCACTTCTAAAAGCCTATTTCACACCATAGCCTGCTGAATTTGCAAGATAACTTTTCTTTCATTTTGGTTTTGGCACAAATGAAAATGTGGCACTGACTCCCTCATGGATTGATGTTTCAGCATGGTCTCAATGTAGACTTTGGCGTTCGACTAGTCATGTGCGACATGCATGAGCAGTTACATGCCTGCTAGAGTTAGTGGCAGGTGGACGAGCAATATCCACCGTCGTAGTAAAGATAAAGCCTGAGCTGGAATGTGAAGCTTAATGAACTTAAAAAAAAAAAATCTGAGTAGAGCTAGCTTCCTTCATAGTATACCCCTCTGGTCTTGTGTCTTGAAGTCGACAAGGCTAGCCAACTACTTTTGCCAATTAGCTTCAGCTGGCTGGTGTGCCACCGTGGCAAAGTTGGTTTGACATTGGCTAGCCTATCTCTGGTGCTAGTTAGGGACCGTCAATAAATTACACAATCTTTTAGTAGTCTCATTAAATGCTTTCAATATTTGTATTTCTTCTATTTAGTTGGTTTTAGGTTAATTCATTTAAATTTGGAGCTATTGACATTTTAAAATATTGTACCATGTATATTGTGTAATTTACTGATGGCCCCTAACTAGCCCCATAGGGATATCGAATGTCAAACCAAATTGACCGGGGCATTAAAATGGGTCATAAGCAGCTGTGCTCCAAATTGATGATTACTTGGGTGCTGCCACCTATGGGAATGTGGGCATGATTGAAATAAACCCAACCCAAGGAAAAAAACTGTTATGGTACCCTTCATTCTGTGAAATACATTTTTTTCAGATCTTGTCCAAAACAGATTTGTGAGATGACGGACATTATGACCAGAATTATCCTATTTACACTACATTGTAGTCTTTTGCCACTAGAACACATGTTTCTGACTCATATAAATGACACATAGGCCATTTTCAAAATGAGAAGTTGTTTTTTAGGGGCAGTCAACAACCTTGTGCCTGTATAAAAGTTGTAGATGTTGACTCTTCAGTATGTCTACTCAGTACTCTGAGAAATCAATCATAATTAGCTCCCTAAATATGCTTGTTTCATCTCACATGGTAATTAGTTAGAGGTTGGTAGATTAATGAATGAGGCTTTAACCTCATTAAGATGTTTGTGGAGATTGGAAGCCCTTGCCTCTTTGCTGTGATCACAATACTTATTATGTCCCAAATAACTTGTGTGGTTGGTTGGATGGTAGTTAGCCCACTATCTACAGTGCCTCTACTTTGTCACGAGAATCACAATATGCTGTCTTTGTAACCCATGATGCATAAACATTGTGAATCTGTGAATCAAACATAGTGAATTGAACACAACCATGTAGTAAGGGAAATGTTGCTCTTTGTCCATAAATAAAGCTTCCCTTTGGACCGGATGTCTCTCTTAACATCGACTTCAGACTGGGATTTTGTGCCAGGAACATCAAATACATGTAAAGTAACACTAATTAAAAAGCACGACTCAAATTCCATAAGAGGTTTATATGGGACAAGTCTTTGGTAATCTTTTCCAAGTAAAATATTTCCCCTCTCGCTTTGTTCTTATGGAAGGTGGCACGCAGGCATTCCCCTTTTACACGATCAATTCCTAATGCCTTTTCTTTAATCCTCAAATCCCTAACTTGTAGAACACTGGCAGATGGTATGATAAGGATTTGGGGAGGGTGGTGGGAACTGGTTGGGATGGAAGGAGTGTTTCATACGTTTTCGCCCCTGTTCTTGTTACCCTCTAAGTGGCTGCTCCTCTTATGACAAGATGTTGGCTTGCTAGAAATCAAATGTATTTATAGCCCCTAATCATGCAAATATATTGTCAATACCACTTGGTTCACATAATCTATAAATGTGTTTTTATGCAAATATACAGTAACAGCTTTAAACAGACTATAATGGGAAATAGACTTACTGCACAAAACATTAGGAACACCTGTTCTTTTTATGACAGACTGACCAGATGAATCCAAGTGGAAGCTATGATCCGTTATTGATGTCATTTGTTAAATCCATTTCAAATCTGTGTAGCTGAAGGGGAGATGACAGGTTAAAGAAGGATTTTTAAGACAAGGATTAGTGTATGTACACTACACTTACATACATACACTTAGGTTGGAATCATTAAAGTCGTTTTTCAACCACTCCACACATTTCTTGTTTACAAACTATAGTTTTGGTAAGTCGGTTAGGACATCTTCATTTTTCCATCAATTGTCTACAGACAGATTATTTCACTTATCACTGTAATACAATTCCAGTGGGTCAGAAGTTTACATACACTAAGTTGACTGTGCTTTTAAACAGCTTGGAAAATTCCAGAAAATGATGTCATGGCTTTAGAAGCTTCTGATAGGCTAATTGACATCATTTGAGTCAATTGGAGGTGTACCTGTGGATGTATTTCAAGGCCTACCTTCAAAACCAATGCCTCTTTGCTTGACATCATGGGAAAATCAAAAGAAATCAGCCAAGACCTCAGAAAAAAAATTGTGGACCTCCACAAGTCTGGTTCATCCTTGGGAGCAATTTCCAAACGCCTGAAGGTACCACGTTCATCTGTACAGACAATAGTACGCAAGTATAAACACCATGGGACCACGCAGCCGTCATACCGCTCAGGAAGGAGAAGCATTCTGTCTCCTAGAGATGAACGTACTTTGGTGCAAAAAGTGCAAATCAATCCCAGAACAACAGCAAAGGACCTTGTGAAGATGCTGGAGGAAGCAGGTACAAAAGTATCTATTTCACAGTAAAACGAGTCCTATAGACATAACCTGAAAGACTCAGCAAGGAGAAGCCACTGCTCCAAAACCGCCATAAAAAAGCCAGAATACGGTTTGTAACTGAACATGAGGACAAAGATCGTACTTTTTGGAGGAATGTTCTCTGTTCCAACGAAACAAAAATAGAACTGTTTGGCCATAATGACCATCGTTATGTTTGGAGGCAAAAAGGGGGAGGCTTGCAAGCTGAATAACACCATCCCAACCGTGAAGCACGGGGGTGGCAGCATCTTGTTGTGGGGGTGCTTTGTTGCAGGAGGGACTGGTGCACTTCACAAAATAGATATCATCATGAGGGAGGAAAATTATGTGTATATATTGAAGCAACATCTCAAACCTCAGTCAGGAAGTTAAAGCTTGGTCACAAATGGGTCTTCCAAATGGACAATGACCCCAAGTAAACTTCCAAAGTTGTGGCAAAATGGCTTAAGGACAACAAAGTCAAGGTATTGGAGTGGCCATCACAAAGCCCTGACCTCAATCCCATAGAAAATTTGTGGGCAGAACCGAAAAAGCGTGTGCGAGCAAGGAAGCCTACAAACCTGACTCAGTTACACCAGCTCTGTCAGGAGGAATGGGCCAAAATTCACCCAACTTATTGTGGGAAGCTTGTGGAAGGCTACCCGAAACGTTTGACCCAAGTTAAACAATTTAAAGGCAATGCTACCAAATACTAATTGAGTGTATGTAAACTTCTGACCCACTGGGAATGTGATGAAGGAAATTAAAGCTGAAATAAATAATTATCTCTACTGTTATTCTGACATTTCACATTCTTAAAATAAAGTGGTGATCCTAACTGACCTAAGACAGGGAATGTTTACTAGGATTAAATGTCAGGAATTGTGAAAAACTTCCGACTTCAACTGTATGTGTGCCATTCAGAGGGTGAATGGGCAAGACAAAATATTTAAATGCCTTTAAACGTTCTATGGTAGTAGGTGCCAGGCATACCGGTTTGTGTCAAGAACTGCAACGGTGCTGGGTTTTTCACGCTCAACAGTTTCCCGTGTGTATCAAGAATGGTCCAACACCCAAAGGACATCCAGCCAACTTGACACAACTGAGGGAAGCATTGGCGTCAACATGGCCTAGCATCCCTGTGGAATGCTTTCAACACCTTGTATAGCCCATGCCCCAACAAATTGAGGCTGTTCTGAGAGCAAAAGGGGGTACAACTCAATATTAGGAAGGCGTTCCTAATGTTTTGATCACGTTTCATACACCCACTGTATGTAAATGTTGACTGTGGCTCATCCTCCAATGGCTCAGGCCTATCTGATTGGCTTGGCAGCAGTGGGGAGTAAGCTATTGATTGAGGCAGGACTCCCAACACAGATTTCTTGTTGTGCTAGATCGATCAGTTGCCCTGCTGGCCTGGAGTGATTACTACCCTGTCACAATGTAAACCCACTCATCAGCAACTAGATCTCTCTGCCCTGCTGGAACCTGCATGGGCAGCACAACTGCCCACACATAGAGCCTATTTAGATTGATAGTTCTCTAAAACAAAAGCTTTGGGACATGGTCTGATTGGTATTTTTTAAACAAATGTCAGTTTATAGTGTCATTGTAATAGCAATGTAATAGCAATGTATTTGAAACAGCTGAACTGTACAGACCTTTTACTTATTTTTGCACCTGTAAATGTTGTAACAGCCTGTTACATTCTGAAATTGTTGCCGTAGCTTTAAATCTTTTTTATGTTGTTGCTTGACTGCCCTGAACCGGTCGGGGGCGGTACATTTGCCATACCAAGCAGTGATGCAGCCAGTCAAGATACTCTCGATGGTGCAGCTATAGAACTTCCTGAGGATCCGAGGGCCCATGCCAAATCTTTTCAGCCTCCTGAGGGGGAAGAGGCACTACAGTATGTGTGGACCATGTTAAGTCCTTAGTGATGTGGACGCCAAGGAACTAGAAGCGCTCAAACCGCTCCACAACTGCCCCGTCGATGAACAGCATTCTCACATTATTTGAGAATGCTCACATTATTTCCCCTCTTGTCCAGGTGAGAGAGGGCAGTGTGAAGTGCAATTGAGATTGCGTCACCTGTGGACCTTTACTGTACTTTTATACTCGTATGGGAGGGGTAAACGTCTATTATTGATATGCTAACGTTACTTGATCATGAAGCAAGCTGCTAATATTAGTTAGTTAGCTAGCTAGCAGCAGTTAGCAGTGTATTGTCAGCTAATTTAATGTGTATGGACGAGAAAATAAAACCTTTAATTGTCTGCACATGCTTGGGGATTGTTGCATTATTTAATAGTAATATAGTTTGATTACATTATTCAATATGTTTTAGAATAAAAGTTTGTGCGTACTGTGGCTACTGTGATATTTATGATCAAATTGAGCTGTGGACCAAGAATGTCGCATTGACAGCCATGACAAAAGGTAAGGCAAGAATGTAATGTGAATTGAAAAGTAGAAATCGCTTGCCACTCAGCTCCTCAATCTCTCCATCTCTCGTAGTGAGAATTGAGCCTTGGCCATGCACTGTCAACGAGTCAATTTCAGGCATTAGAAAAAGATTTAGGCCAAAGAGAGAAGAGAAACAAGTGACGAAGAGGTAAAAGAACTTGAGAGAGTAACAGCTGTGAGTGTGAATTTTACCATCCTGTGAAGATGTGCTCATGGTACGCCAGGCTTGACATGTATTTAGTAGCCGCTAATAACTAACCAACTCCCACACCTCTGTTGCTTTTGTGGAAATGCCACCGGTGCCAGAAGACTGGCCTCACCACCCACTCTCTCTCCTTGGCAGTTGCAGCTCTTGTCCTATCTCTAGCACCGACACAGTGCCAATCTCCTGGTCCATCTCTCCCTGTTCAGTTCCAGCACCGACACACACACTACCCAGACCATGACCCATCTCTCCCTGTACATGTTCTGGCTCATCTATCCCTGTTCAGCCTGGACCCTAGTCCAACACCATCACACTGCCCAGCAGTAACCACGCAACAGCTCGCAGTAACCACTCAACAGCTCACAGGAGATGTGAAAAGAACTACTAAGCTGGACACAAAGCTCTGCAGATAGAGTATAAGAAACATGCCACACAACAGTCTTGCACACATATAGTAATTGAGTGATTGTAAGTTGAAAATCTGTTACAATGCTATGTTACAACCTTGGTACCTACCATTATGTTGGGTTCCTGTTACCGTGCTGTAAGGCAGACTATTTATAAGATGTGCTACTAATTGTCTATGCAACCAACAGCTCTATTTACTGTCAGTGGGACCAGGTGCATTGCGTGTACAGCATGATCTCATAAAAAATATTTGTGCAGCCAACAGAGAATCTCTCAGATAATTATTTATTGTCATGACATGGATGTATGCAGATGTACAGTAGTCAATCCTGCTAGGGCTGCCTGTCAATGATGTCCTTAGATGTCATGCTGCAAACTCACTATACTGTATTTAGTTAACCCTAACACATCATAGAGGTGAGTTGGGAATCAGGCAGGGTTGTACTGTATCTACACTATATATATATATATATATATATATCTTCAAATTAGTGGATTTGGCTATTTCAGCCACACCTGTTGCTAACAGGTGTATAAAATCGAGCACACAGCCATGCAATCTCAATAGACAAACATTGGCAGTAGAATGGCCATACTGAAGAGCTCAGTGACTTTCAACATGGCACCGTCATAGGATGCCACCTTTCCAACAAGTCAGTTTGTGAAATTTCTGCCCTGCTATGCTGCCCCGGGCAACTGTAAGTGCTGTTATTGTGAAGTGGAAAAATCTAAGAGCAACAACGGCTGAGCTGCGAAGTTGTAGGCCACATATCTCACAGAACAGGATTGCTGAAGGGCATGCGCGTAAAATAGTCTGTCCTCGGTTGCAACACTTACTACCAAGTTGAAAAGAGCCTCTGGAAGCAACGTCAGCACAAGAACTGTTCGTCGTGAGCTTCATGAAATAGATTTCCATGGCCGAGCAGCCGCACACAAGCCTAAGATCACCATGTACAATGCCAAGTGTCGGCTGGAGTGGTATAAAATCACCACCATTGGACTCTGGAGCAGTGGAAACGTTCTCTGGAGTGATGAATCACGCTTTACCATCTGGCAGTCCAACAGACAAATCTAGGTTTGGCGGATGCCAGGAGAACGCTACCTGCCCCAGTTCATAGTGCTAACTGTAAAGTTTGGTGGAAGAGGAATAATGGTCTGGGGCTGTTTTTTATGGTTCTGGCTAGGCCCCTTAGGGAAATTTTAACGCTACAGCATACACTGACATTCTAGACAATTCTGTGCTTCCAACTTTGTGGCAACAGTTTGGGGAAGTCCATTTCCTGTTTCAGCATGACAATTCCCTCATGCACAAAGCGAGGTCCATACAAAAATGGTTTGTCGAGATCGGTGTGGAAGAACTTGACTGGCCTGCACAGAGCCCTGACCTCAACCCCATCGAACACCTTTGGGATGAATTGGGACGCCAACTGCGAGCCAGGCCTAGTCGGCCAACATCAGTACCTGACCTCACTAATGCTCGTGGCTGAAGGGAAGCAAGTCCCTGCAGCAATGTTCCAACATCTAGTGGAAAGCCTTCCCACAAGAGGAAGGTTTTTATAGCAGCAAAGGGGGGACCAACTCCATATTAATGCCTATGATTTTGGAAAGAGATGTTCGATGAGCAGACTTTGGGTCATGTAGTGTATCAGAGCGTTGCTATTGCTCTGGTATCTATCCTCTTTATCATATGGTCTCAGTCTTCTCCTCACATTATTTAACCTGAATCATCTCTCTGTCGGAGTGCTTAATGAAATGTGCAGCATTGACAAATAGCATAGGGGGGTCGTGTCTGTAGAGGCCTAGAGAAGGACCTTGGAGCTGGGGCCCACGCAAGGCCTTGCCAGGCCCAGGGCTGATGTGAGGGAGATGAAATGGATTGTGCAGCACCCTGTCACCAGGGAGGGGGAGAGTGCCATGACAACAGGCTGGCAGGAAGCCTCACCCAGTGGCATAGACATATAGGCCTAGGGCAATGCACCCTTGATTTTCCGTGCCCTTACATGGCTCCTCCAATCACTTTCAAATGCCAGAAGAGTGGCATAATGGCCTCTATGTTGTTTGAATAGGAGGCATATTGGGACCTTTCAATCAGTGATTGATTCAGACATTTAATTTCATACTTTGTGGTTTCAGTACGGACAATGGTTTGTTTATTCAAACAAATATGGGAGTGTTCAACATACTGTATGAACCCATGCTGAATTAGATTTACCACTATCCCTATGGATTAACTAAATACTACAACATACTGTATGTAATTATAACTAAGTCACTTCTAAACCATTTTCAATTGACAGCCATAATCCCTCACATAATCACTGACTATCGTCATGAGGGTAACTTGGTGTTCCACAGGGGCCTGAACTTATTGTGAGGAAAGAGCCCCTTCGAGTCGCTGCAATGTTCTCATATTGCAAATTATCAGCTAATCGGCTAATTAAAGTAATTGGTGCATAAATTGCCTTTTTAATTATACCAACCTAACAATGCCTCGGTGCCAGGGGAGTTTCCTTCCTAATCAGACACAAATGATTGTGTGTTGCCTGGAAAACTAATTACACAGCAAGTCACCGGCATTACAGCAGATAAGCACTTGCCGAACAACCAGATAGGGGCAATCCAATGATATAGGAATGCCTGCCTTCTTAGAGAAATGCATAGACTATGCCAGCATAGCAGCAACATTTACAGTTACAGTAGATGCTGAACATACTATCGACCGACATGGATTGTAAATGTCATAAACAGAACTGACATTTGTATTGCAATATGTGCATTGATTGTTGAGAATGAGTCATCACTCAGCCTCCCAACTTTAGTGGTTTGGCTGAAATCACAGGCAGATTGTCAGAAAACAGCAGCTGGCGTTGAGGGTAAAATAATCTGTCTCACTCATCTGGAAGTATCCATTCGGATTGTGTTTATATTTGTTCACAACAAACAAATCAGACTCTAATCCTTTACTGCAGCTAAAATCAAAAGAGACTCTAGGAAACTGATTTAAAAATGGCAGGTAGTTGCACAAGCTCTTTTGGCAGATGGCCAAAAGTACACAAGGCTACAGAAGTACCAGCATGACAGGAACATGTGAAATTTCCTTAGTGGTCCTCTCTCGTGATTCTACAAGTCTCTCTTTACTGAATATTCCTTTAGAATAAGACACTGAGGTACAGTATAGCATGTTGATGTATTCCAGACCCTTTCAATGTGATTCAATTGTCACGCATGTGCAGGGTTGCAGATTTTAGGGAATATTCAGAGGTGGAAACTTTCCGTTTGAATTAACAGGAATATATGGGAATTAACGGAAATATATGCAAATTAATATTAATACCATTTAAATGTAGACGTTTTTTGCATTGGATGTATTTACCATATCATAAGTAGACAAATTGCAAATGATTAAATCCTTCAAATAGAAATAGAAATAAAAATAACAATTTAGTTGCGAATTGCACTTTAATTAAATTAGTTCACAAGGGATGATTTCACTTAATGACAAAAGAAAGGGAATATTGAATGATCCCCAATGATCCATTGCATCTCCCAAAAACGTTTTCAACATACATCTGTAAAATGATAGTCTAGAAACTAAAGCTTTGGTTGTCTTCCTCTCAGGCTTCCATGTCTTCTCCCTGGACCTCCTCAATGTCCACATCTTGAACATCAGACTCTGAGCCCTCATTTTCACTGTCACTTTTCCAACCTTGTTGAGGATGGCTCGTTGTCAGGCTCAAAAAGCCTCAAATTTGCCCTGGATGGCCACCAATTTTTCAATCCTTGTATTGGTCAGCCTGTTGCGTGCTTTGGTGTGTGCGTTCCCAAACAAGGACCAGTTGCGCTCTGAGGCGGCTGATGTTGGTGGGATTTGGAGGATGATGGAGGCAACAGGAGAAAGAGCCTCAGATCCACAAAGTCCCTTCCACCAGGTGGCTGATGAGATATGTTGGCACGACTGCCATATTGCATCTCCATCCCAAAGCCCTTGCTTGGAAGTGTACTTCGCCAGACTGCCAAGAACCTTTCCCTCATCCAAGCCAAGGTGGTGAAACACGGTAGTGATGACACCATAAGCCTTGTTGATCTCTGCACCAGACAGGATGCTCTTTCCAGTATACTTGGGGTACAAAATGTACGCTGCGGCGTGTATGGGCTTCAGGCAGAAGTCTTCACACTTTTTGATGTATTTCAGAACTGCAGTTTCCTCTGCTTGGAGCAACAGTGAGGTGGGCAGGGCAGTACAGATTTCTTCTCCTACATCTGCGAGCAGACACTGAACATCAGACAGGATGGCATTGTCTCCCTCAATCCGTGCAATGGCTACTGCTATAGGTTTCAGGAGTTTCAGGCTGCTTAACACTCTCTCCCAAAATACATCATGCAGGAGGATCCTCTTGATGGAGCTGTCCATACCAGCAGACTGTGATATGGCCATTTCTTGGAGATACTCTACAGGAGACTGTCAAACATGATGACAACACCACCCCATTGGGTGTTGCTGGGCAGCTTCAATGTGGTGCTCTTATTCTTCTCACTTTACTTTATGAGGTAGATTGCTGCTATAATTTGAGGAACCTTCACATACCTAACCATTTCCTTGGCTCTCTTGCAGAGTGTATCCATTGTTTTCAGTACCATGATGTCCTTGAGGAGCAGATTCAATACATGAGCAGCACCGCCAATGGGTGTGATGTGAGGGTAGGACTACTCCACTTTAGACCAAGCAGCCTTCATGTTCGCAGCATTGTTTGTCACCAGTGCAAATACTTTCTGTGGTCCAAGGTCATTGATGACTGCCTTCAGCTCATCTGCAATGTAGAGACCGGTGTGTCTGCGCTCTTGTAGAATACTGGTTGAGGGGTGGAGATGTAGTTTTTTTCCCTTGCCCACGAATATTCGACCACCCATCAGAGATGATTGCAATACAGTTTGCTATCTCTCGGATTAGCTTGAACTTCACTTGAACTCTGTTGAACTCTGCATCCAGCAAATGAGTAGTTAAAACATGTCTGGTTGGAGGGGTGTATGCTGGGCAAAGAACATTCAGAAATCTCTTCCAATACACATTGCCTATTTTAATTTTTTTTATTTTTACCTTTATTTAACCAGGTAGGCAAATTGAGAACACGTTCTCATTTACAATTGCGACCTGGCCAAGATAAAGCAAAGCAGTTCGACACATACAACAACACATAGTTACACATGGAGTAAAACAAACATACAGTCAATAATACAGTGAAAAATAAGTCTATATACAATATGAGCAAGTGAGGTGAGATAAGGGAGGTGAAGGCAAACAAAATATATATATAAATAAATAAAAATATAAAAAGGCCATGGTGGCGAAGTAAATACAATATAGCAAGTAAAAAAAAATACTGGAATGGTTGGTTTGCAGTGGAAGAAGGTGCAAAGTAGAGATAGAAATAATGGGGTGCAAAGGAGCAAAATAAATAAATACAGTAGGTAAAGAGGTAGTTGTTTGGGCTAAATTATAGATGGGCTATGTACAGGTGCAGTAATCTATGAGCTGCTCTGAAAGCTGGTGCTTAAAGCTAGTGAGGGAGATAAGTGTTTCCAGTTTCAGAGATTTTTGTAGTTCGTTCCAGTCATTGGCAGCAGAGAACTGGAAGGAGAGGCGGCCAAAGGAAGAATTGGTTTTGGGGGTGACCAGAGAGATATACCTGCTGGAGCGCATGCTACGGGTGGGCGTTGCTATGGTGACCAGCGAGCTTGTAACGGCATTCCTCCTCCTCTTCATCTTCGGAAGAGGAGGAGTATTGAGGGAACCAAGGCGCAGCGTAGTGAAATGACATATTTTATTAACGAAACACGAACTTGATTAAACTAACAAAAACAACAAACGGTGTAGACAGACCTAAACGACGTACTTACATAAAACAAGAAGAACGCACGAATAGGAGACATAGGCTACACAAACCGAACAAACCGTAAACAGTCCCGCGTGGTGAAACAGACAGACACGGAAGACAATCACCCACAACGAACACTGTGACAACGCCTACCTATGACTCTTAATTAGAGGAACGCCAAACACCTGCCTCTAATTAAGAGCCATACCAGGCAACCCAAAAACCAACATAGAAACAGAAAACATAGAATGCCCACCCAAACTCACGTCCTGACCAAACTAACACATAAAACAAACTAACAGAAATAGGTCAGGAACGTGACATAACCCCCCCCATAAGGTGCGAACTCCGGGCGCACCAGCACAAAGTCTAGGGGAGGGTCTGGGTGGGCATCTGACCACGGTGGTGGCTCAGGCTCCGGGCGAGTTCCCCACCCCACCATAATTAATCCTAGCCTCCCTCTCCCCCTACAAATGTCCACCCTCAATTTACCCCCACAAAATCCTCTTAGTAACATCCATGACAGGAACAGCACCGGGACAGAGAGATAAATCAAGACAGAGGGATAGCACAAGACAGAGGGATAGATCAGAATAAAGAGGGAGATCAAGATAGAGAGGGAGATCAGGATAGAGGGGCAACTCCGGACTGAAGGGCAGCTCCGGACAGAGAGACAGCTCTGGACTGAGGGGCAGTTCTGGGTATATAGCCGTTTCTGGCTGAAGGGCAGCTCATGGCTGACTGACAAATCTGGACGCTCATGGCAGGCTGACGGCTCTCGACGCTCATGGCAGGCTGACGGCTCTCGACGCTCATGGCAGGCTGACGGCTCTCGACGCTCATGGCAGGCTGACGGCTCTCGACGCTCATGGCAGGCTGACGGCTCTGGACGCTCATGGCTCTCTGACGGCTCTGGCCGCTCATGGCTCGCTGGCGGCTCTGGCAGATCCTGTCTGGCTGGCGGCTCTGGCAGATCCTGTCTGGCTGGCGGCTCTGGCAGATCCTGTCTGGTTGGCGGCTCTGGCAGATCCTGTCTGGTTGGCGGCTCTGGCAGATCCTGTCTGGTTGGCGGCTCTGGCAGATCCTGTCTGACGGACGGCTCTAGCGGCTCCTGTCTGGCGGGCGGCTCTAGCGGCTCCTGTCTGGCGGACGGCTCTGTAGGCTCATGGCAGACGGGCGGCTTTGCAGGCTCATTGCAGACGGATGGCTCAGACGGCGCTGGGGAGACGGATGGCTCAGATGGCGCTGGGGAGACGGATGGCTCAGATGGCGCTGGGGAGACGGATGGCTCAGATGGCGCTGGGGAGACGGATGGCTCAGATGGCGCTGGGGAGACGGATGGCTCAGATGGCGCTGGGGAGACGGATGGCTCTGGCCGGATAAGGCGCACTGTAGACCTGGTGCGTAGTGCCGGAACTGGAGGCACCGGGCTAAGGACACGCACCTTCATACTAGTGCGGGGAGCAGGGACAGGGCACACTGGACTCTCAAAGCCCACTCTATACCTGGTGCGTGGTACCGGCACTGGTGGCACCGGGCTGAGGACAAGCACATCAGGATTAGTAGGGGGAGAAGAAACAGTGTGTACAGGGCTCTGGAGACGCACAGGAGGCTTAGTGCGTGGTGCCGGAACTGGAGGCACCGAACTGGATACACGCACTACAGGGAGAGTGCGTGGAGGAGGAACAGGGCTCAGGAGACGCACTGGTAGCCTAGTGCGTAGTGTAGGCACTGTAGGTACTAGGCTGGGGCAGGGAGGTGGCGCCGGAAATACCGGACCGTGCAGGCATACTGGCTCTCTTGAGCATTGAGCCTGCCCAACCTTACCTGGTTGAATGCTCCCGGTTGCCCGACCAGTGCGGGGAGGTGGAATAACCCGCACCGGGCTATGTAGGCGAACCGGGGAAACCATGCGTAAGGCAGGTGCCATGTATGCCGGCCCGAGGAGACGCACTGGAGACCAGACGCGTTGAGCCGGCCTCATGACACCTGGCTCAATACCCAATCTAGCCCTACCAGTGCGGGGAGGTGGAATAACCCGCACTGGGCTATGCACTCGTACAGGAGACACCGTGCGCTCTACTGCGTAACACGGCGCCAACCCGTACTCCCGCTCTCCAGGGTAAGCCTGGGAAGTGGGCGCAGGTCTCCTACCTGCCCTTGGCCCACTACCTCTTGGCCCACTACCTCTTAGCCCCCCCCCAAGAAATTTTTGGGTGTTACTCACGGGCTTTTTGGGCTTCCGTGCAAGACGCGTTCCCTCATAACTCCGGTTCCTCTCTCTCTTTTCCTCCACTCTCCGAGCTGCCTCCAGCTGTTCCCATGGACGGCGATTCACTTTAGCCCATGGTCCTTCTCCGTTAAATATTTGCTCCCAACTCCACAAGTCCTGTATACTTCCCCGTTGCTCCAAATTACGCTGCTTGGTTCTGGATTCTTGGTGGGTGATTCTGTAACGGCAGTCCTCCTCCTCTTCATCTTCGGAAGAGGAGGAGTATTGAGGGAACCAAGGCGCAGCGTAGAGAACAGACATATTTTATTAACGAAACACGAACTTGATTAAACTAACAAAAACAACAAACGGTGTAGACAGACCTAAACGACGTACTTACATAAAACAAGAAGAACGCACGAATAGGAGACATAGGCTACACAAACCGAACAAACCGTAAACAGTCCCGCGTGGTGAAACAGACACAGACACGGAAGACAATCACCCACAACGAACACTGTGACAACGCCTACCTAAATATGACTCTTAATTAGAGGAACGCCAAACACCTGCCTCTAATTAAGAGCCATACCAGGCAACCCAAAAACCAACATAGAAACAGAAAACATAGAATGCCCACCCAAACTCACGTCCTGACCAACTAACACATAAAACAAACTAACAGAAATAGGTCAGGAACGTGACAGAGCTGAGATAAGGGGGGACTTTACCTAGCAGGGTCTTGTAGATGACCTGGAGCCAGTGGGTTTGGCGACGAGTGTGAAGCGAGGGCCAGCCAACGAGAGCGTACAGGTCGCAGTGGTGGGTAGTATATGGGGCTTTGGTGACAAAACGGATGGCACTGTGATAGACTGCATCCAATTTATTGAGTAGGGTTTTGGAGGCTATTTTGTAAATGACATCACCGAAGTCGAGGATTGGTAGGATGGTCAGTTTTACAAGGGTATGTTTGGCAGCATGAGCGAAGGATGCTTTGTTGCGGAATAGGAAGCCGATTCTAGATTTAACTTTGGATTGGAGATGCTTGATGTGAGTCTGGAAGGAGAATTTACAGTCTAACCAGACACCTAGGTATTTGTAGTTGTCCACATATTCTAAGTCAGAGCCGTCCAGAGTAGTGATGTTGGACAGGCGGGCAGGTGCAGGCAGCGATCGGTTGAAGAGCATGCATTTAGTTTTACTTGTATTTAAGAGCAATTGGAGGCCACAGAAGGAGAGTTGTATGGCATTGAAGCTCGCCTGGAGGGTTGTTAACACAGTGTCAAAAGAAGGGCCAGAAGTATACAGAATAGTGTCGTCTGCGTAGAGGTGGATCAGAGACTCACCAGCAGCAAGAGTGACATCATTGATGTATACAGAGAAGAGAGTCGGTCCAAGAATTGAACCGTGGCACCCCCATAGAGACTGCCAGAGGTCCGGACATCAGACCCTCCGATTTGACACACTGAACTCGATCAGAGAAGTAGTTGGTGAACCAGGCGAGGCAATCATTAGAGAAACCAAGGCTGTCGAGTCTGCCGATGAGGATGTGGTGATTGACAGAGTCAAAAGCCTTGGCCAGGTCAGTGAATATGGCTGCACAGTACTGTTTCCTATCGATAGCGGTTAAGATATCGTTTATGACCTTGAGCGTGGCTGAGGTGCACCCATGACCAGCTCTGAAACCAGATTGCATAGCGGAGAAGGTATGTTGGGATTCGAGATGGTCGGTAATCTGTTTGTTGACTTGGTTTTCGAAGACCTTAGAAAGGCAGGGTAGGATAGATTTGGTCTGTAGCAGTTTGGGTCTAGAGTGTCTCCCCCTTTGAAGAGGGGGATAACCGCAGCTACTTTCCAATCTTTGGGAATCTCAGACGACACGAAAGAGAGGTTGAAAAGGCTGGTAATAGGGGTGGCAACAATTTCAGCAGATAGTTTTAGAAAGAAAGGGTCCAGATTATCTAGCCCGGCTGATTTGTAAGGGTCCAGATTTTGCAGCTCTTTCAGAACATCAGCTGACTGTATTTGGGAGAAAGAGAAGTGGGGAAGGCTTGGGCGAGTAGCAGAGGGGAGGGCAGTGCTGTTGACCGGGGTAGGGGTAGCCAGGTGGAAAGCATGGCCAGCCGTAGAAAAATGCTTATTGAAATTCTCAATTATAGTGGATTTGTCGGTGGTGACAGTATTTCCTATCTTCAGTGCAGTTGGAAGCTGGGAGGAGGTGTTCTTATTCTCCATGGACTTTACAGTGTCCCAGAACTTTTTTGAGTTTGTGTTGCAGGAAGCAAATTTCTGCTTGAAGAAGCTAGCCTTGGCTTTTCTAACTGCCTGTGTATACTGGTTTCTAGCTTCCCTGAAAAGTTGCATATCACGGGGGCTGTTCGATGCTAATGCAGAACACCATAGGATGTTTTTCTGTTGGTTAAGGGCAGTCAGGTCAGGAGAGAACCAAGGGCTATATCTGTTCCTGGTTCTAAATTTCTTGAATGGGGCATGCTTATTCAAGATGGTGAGGAAGGCATTTTTTAAAAATATCCAGGCATCCTCTACTGACGGGATGAGATCAATATCCTTCCAGGATACCTCGGCCAGGTCGATTAGAAAGGCCTGCTCGCTGAAGTGTTTCAGGGAGCGTTTGACAGTGATGAGTGGAGGTCGTTTGATCGCTGACCCATTACGGATACAGGCAATGAGGCAGTGATCGCTGAGATCTTGGTTGAAAACAGCAGAGGTGTATTTGGAGGGCAAGTTGGTTAGGATGATGTCTATGAGGGTACCCGTGTTTACGGAATTGGGGTGATATCTGGTAGGTTCATTGATAATTTGTGTGAGATTGAGGGCATCAAGCTTAGATTGTAGGATGGCTGGGGTGGTAAGCATGTTCCAATTTAGGTCGCCTAGCAGCACAAGCTCTGAAGATAGATGGGGGGGCAATCAGTTCACATATGGTGTCCAGAGCACAGCTGGGGGCAGAGGGTGGTCTATAGCAGGCGGCAACAGTGAGAGACTTGTTTTTAGAAAGGTGGATTTTTAAAAGTAGTTCAAATTGTTTCGGAACAGACCTGGATAGTAAAACAGAACTCTGCAGGCAATCCTTGCAGTAGATTGCAACACCGCCCCCTTTGGCCGTTCTATCTTGTCTGAAAATCTTGTAGTTAGGGATGAAAATGTCAGAATTTTTGGTGGTCTTCCTAAGCCAGGATTCAGACACGGCTAAAACATCTCGGTTGGCAGAGTGTGCTAAAGCAGTGAACAAAACAAACTTAGGGAGGAGGCTTCTAATGTTAACATGCATGAAACCAAGGCTATTACGGTTACAGAAGTCATCAAAAGAGAGCGCCTGGGGAATAGGAGTGGAGCTAGGTACTGCAGGGCCTGGATTCACCTCTACATCACCAGAGGAACAGAGGAGGAGTAGGATAAGGGTACGGCTAAAAGCTATGAGAATTGGTCGTTTAGAACGTCTAGAACAGAGAGTAAAAGGAAGTTTCTGGGGGCGATAAAATAGCTTCAAGGAATAATGTACAGACAAAGGTATGGTAGGATGTGAATACAGTGGAGGTAAACCTAGGTAATGAGTGATGATGAGAGAGATATTGTCTCTAGAAACATCATTGAAACCAGGTGATGTCATCGCATATGTGGGTG
This sequence comes from Salvelinus fontinalis, assembly GCF_029448725.1. Lineage (NCBI taxonomy): Eukaryota > Metazoa > Chordata > Actinopteri > Salmoniformes > Salmonidae > Salvelinus > Salvelinus fontinalis. The sequence continues at coordinate 34,514,154 of NC_074687.1, read as the reverse complement.
GTGGAACTGAGAGGTTGGATATATAGTGAGCAGGGCTAGAGGCTCTACAGTGAAATAAGCCAATAAACACTAACCTATGCCTATGAGCATCAGAGGTGAACCGGTAGCATACACAGCTCAAGCAAGACATTTATCAGCATTTCTCTGACTACCTTCCTTCTAAAACTTCTGATTCCAGGAGGACCATGAGCTGTTGCTATCGATAAGGTGTCTGATTCATAATTTTCACCTCGAATAGAAGTAGAGGGACTTTTGTCAGAGGTTGCTTGTTGTGAGCACTGAGGGTACTTTATGCACTTGGCCAGATGATTCTGCATCTTTGTTGCATTATTCACATATGATTTGGCACAGTATTTGCAAATGTGCACAGTTTTTCCTTCTACATTAGCTGCAGTGAAATGTCTCCACACATCCGATAGTGCCTGTGGAATTTTCCTGTAAAGATTAGAAAAAAACAACAAATATACAGATAAATGTACAGATAAATAGTTCAGCAGTTAGATTAAACAACTCATTTTGTAAGACAAATGTTTTAAAATGAAACATGTATAGAAACAGGTGAATTAACACTCCTTGTAACGGCTTTCGTCCTCTTCGTCTGAGGAGGAGTAGGAAACATCGGACCAAGGTGCAGCGTGGTAAGTGTTCATATTCTTTAATCCAATACGCAACACTAAACAACAAACACGACAAACAAACAGTCCTGAAAGGTGAAGCAAACACTAAACAGGAAACAACCACCCACAAACAAAAGTGGGAAAACAGGCTACCTAAATATGGCTCCCAATCAGAGACAACGATAGACAGCTGCCTCTGATTGGGAACCACACCAGGCCAAACACACAGAAACAGAAAACCTCTGACCTACAACATAGAATAACCAGACATAGAATACCCACCCACATCACACCCTGACCAAACTAAAAATAGAAACATACAAAGCAATCTACGGTCAGGGCGTGACACTCCTCAGTTAGCAGGCTCAAGCAACTAAAACCCACATGGTAGCAAAAACAAACTAGCAGAAATTGTTAAGAAGTTAGAAATTATTCAAACAAGTTTTGCTGTACGCTACTATTTACTAGTTAAAAAATCATGTATGTCATATAAAATATATTCACCCCACCCAGTACTGTAATCAAAACTTAACAGTAAGCATGTAGCCCTTGGCTCAGACAGTGTAGTAGTGTGGGCTCAACAGCATCTCATTAGTGTGCAAGATCTTGAAAATCAGCTGTACATGTGATGGAAGAGTGCAATGCACATGTGATGGAAAAATGCACAGTGCATGCAGAGGGTTGCAATTCCATTGAATTGGGGATAGTTTAACCAAAATATGCCAAAATATGCAAAATACACACAAGACCTAGAATTACCTTGTGTGTATCCCACAAAAAAGGTTCACTTTTATAAGCTAACCTTTTTTGATGAATTTAAGCAAAATTCCCCAAATTCCCTGGTTTAACTTCTCATTTAAAATGTTCTAAATATTTCCGGACATTTACCAGAAAGTTTCCGACCCTTTGCAACCCAACGCAAGTGTGATTTTAATGCTCTTTCAACGCTTACAGTAAAATGTGGAAAATGTTTACTATTGTCATTAAACTAAATTAGATGTCCTCAGTGCCCTTGGGACGTTTAAATAACATTCAGTCATAGACAGAATTTATCATCAGACTATGGAAGGTTAAATTTCAGATGTATTTGCTTCTCTTTCTCAGTTGATGTGCCTATTTTTTCCCCTCTTCCTCAATGTCTGTCTGTTGTGTTGCTCTAACCTTCATTAATGACAATAGAATGTCAATGTCAAATGTCTAGGGAGCTCTGAAAACATCTGAGGAGGAAGAGACATTTAGACAATTAGGGCAATGCTACTTAATGAGGTGGTGCATCTCTGTCACATCACTTTCAGACGCTGATGACCTTCATTACAAAATGCTCATCATGACTGGAACCCTGCTGCCAATTGTTAGCGGTATCTTTGGCACTAGCAGTAATGGAGTATCCTAATGATTTTAGATATTCACACATACAGTGCATTCGGAAAGTATTCAGCCTCTTGGACTTTTTCCACATTTTGCTACATTGCAGCCTTATTCTAAAATTGATTAAATTGTCCCCCCCCCCCCCCCTCATCAATCTACACACAATACCCCATAACGACAAAGCAAAAACAGGTTTTCAGAATTGTTTGCAAATGTATTAAACATAAAAAATGGAAATATTACATTTACATAAGTATTCAGACCCTTTACTCAGTACTTTGTTGAAGCACCTTTGGCAGCGATTACAGCCTTGAGTCTTCTTGGGCATGATGCTACAAGCTTGGCAAACCTGTATTTGGGGAGTTTCTCCCATTCTTCTCTGCAGATCCTTTCAAGCTCTGTCAGGTTTGATGGAGAGCGTCGCTGCACAGCTATTTTCAGGTCTCTCCAGAAATGTTAAATCGGGTTCAAGTCCGGGCTCTGGCTGGGCCACTCAAGGATATTCAGAGACTTGTCCCGAAGCCACTTCTGCGTTGTGTCGGCTGTGTGCTGAGGGTCGTTGTCCTGCTGGAAGGTGAACCTTCGCCCCAGTCTGAGGTTCTGAGCGCTCTGGAGCAGGTTTTCATCTAGGATCTCTCTGTTCTTTGCTTCGTTAATCTTTCCCTCGATCCTGACTAGTCTCCCAGTCCCTGCCACTGAAAAACATCCCCAGAGCATGATGCTGCCACCACTATGCTTCACCTTAGGGATGGTACCACGTTTCCTCCAAATGTGACACTTGGCATTCAGGCCAAAGAGTTCAATCTTGGTTTCATCAGACCAGAGAATATTGTTTATCATGGTCTGAGAGTATTTTAGGTGCCTTTTGGCAAACTCCAAGTGGGCTGTCATGTGCCTTTTACTGGGGAGTGGCTTCTGTCTGGCCACTGATTGGTGGAGTGCTGCAGAGATGGTGGTTCTTCTGGAAGGTTCTCCCATCTCCACAGAAGAAGTTTGGAACTCTATCAAAGTGACCAACGGGTTCTTGGTCACCTCCTTGACCAAGGCCCTTCTCCCCCGATTGCTCAGTTTGGCCAGGCTCTAGGAAAAGTCTTGGTGGTTCCAAACGTCTTCCATTTAAGAATGATGGAGGCCACTGTGTTCTTGGGGACCTTCAATGCTGTAGAATCTTTTTTTGGTTCCCTTCCCCAGATCTGTGCCTCGACACAATCCTTTCTCAGAGCTCTACGGACAATTCCTTCGACATCATGTCTTGGTTTTTGCTCTGATATGCACTGTCAACTGTGGGACCTTACATAGACAGGATTGTGCCTTTCCAAATCATGTCCAATCAATTGAATTTACGACAGGTGGACTCCAAGTTGTAGAAACATCTCAAGGATGATCAATGGAAACAGGAGGCACCTGAGCTCAATTAGCAAAGGGTCATCCTTATGTAAATAAGGTATTTCTGTTTTTTATTTGTAATAAATTAGCAACATTTTAAAAACCTGTTTTCACTTTGTCATAATCGGGTATTGTGTGTAGATTGATTAGGGAAAACATTCATTTAACACATTTTAGAATAAGGCTGTAATAAAACAAAATGTGGAAAAAGTCAAGGGGTCTGAATACTTTCCGAATGAACTGTAAATAACTCAAATTCAAAGCATCAAATACCAACGATTTCAAGGGTGTTTGCGATTGAATAGCTCTGCTCTAGTGCATGTCTTCTCTATCAAGAACAAAATGACAAATTTTAAAGCATGAGACACTGTGGCATCAGTTTAGTTCCATCGATTCCTATAGATACTGGATGAGGGGAGAATGTACATACAGTACAATCAATTAAATGTATTTTATAAAGCCATTTTTACATCAGCAGTTGTCAAAGTGATTTACATATACCCACCATAAAACCACAAAAACAAGCAATGAAGAGGCAGAAGTACAGTGGATAGGAAAAAATCCCTAGAAGGCAGGAACCTAGGAAGAAAAGTAGAGAGGAACCAGACTCCGAGGGGTAGCCAGTCCTCTTCTGGCTATACTGGGTAGATATTTAGGAGTACAGCATGTGGGTTGCAGGACTTGGACCATTACAACAGATCCGTAGATTTCAACACTAGAAGCTCTCCTATCTCTAGATCTCCCTCTCCTCTCAATGAAAACATTGTTAACCTGAGAAGCTTGGAAGATCCATCATTGCCAGGCCTCAATGTTAATGACCAGTCAATCTGCCTCGTTGTGAGCATAAGCGATGGTAATAAGTCACCTCCTCTCATCCCTCCCATTCTCATTACCACAGTCATCTGCCTCTGATGAAAGAAAGAACCCTCAACTCAATGCTCTTTATAAATCATATGACAAGCTATGATTAGTGGCACGCTGTGGCATTTATTTGTTGTTGAGAGATCTGTCTGTATCAGATTTGATGATCAGTAACAAAGTTGCAGATATGCAAGACCACCTAATTACCCAAAAAGATGTTACTGAAACCTCTCTCATCCCCGTCGTGCCAGCTGGTGCATCAGGCAGCAACAAAGGCTCTACCCTTCTGGCGGTCTTTGGTCTGTGCCCGGGCTCAAACTGAATTTTATAAAATTTAATTAAAATAATAATAATTTACAATATTAATGTTTTATTGTCACATACACAGAAAGGTGCAGTGAAATGTGTTGTTTTACAAGGTAAAAATAAATGACAATAAATTGCAGATCAATGTGGGACACTGTAAGTGCTCTTGTACTTGTGTAGTAACAATGTAATTTCTCTATTATAATGTTATTGATTAAAAAATGACTCAATTGTACATCGTCAGTTGCTACATACATGAGCTTAGTTCAACTGTAGTACCCCATCAGAACCAAAATATAGAAGCTTGATTTACTCCAATATTTGAAAACAATGTAAATATAAACAAAACCTATAATTTTTACATCATGGATGGTCAGTCCTTGCACCCATAGCTCAGTCTATGAATTTGAGAGTGGTTACATTTCTCCAGGCACCTCCCTCAGCTTTTTAATCAAAACAGAGGCAGGGTGGCCGCTTTGTTATTGTTTTAACTAAGGATTCTAGCTTTAATGCACGATTGACACTGAGTGTAGAAAACATTACTACTGAGTTGGACCCCCCTTTGCCCTCAGAACAGCCTCAATTCAACAGAGCATGGACTATAAAATGTGTCGAAAGCGTTCCACAGGGATCCTGGCCCATGTTGACTCCAATGCTTCCCACAATTGTATGAAGTTGGCTGGATGTCCTTTGGGTGGTGGACCATACCCCGCTCAAAGGCACTTAAATCTTTTGTCTTGCCCCTTCACCCTCTGAATGGCACACATGCACAATCCATATCTCAATTGTCTCAAGGCTTAAAACTCCTTCTTCAACCTGTCTCCTCCCCTTCATCTACACTGATTTGAAGTGAAATTTAATGGGTGACAGCTGTCATCTGTCATAGAAAGAGCAGGTGTTCTTAATGTTTTGTATACCCAGTGTATATAAAAACACAGGGAAATCATGTTTTTGACTGCTCTGCCCATTTAAATGAAGCGTGTCAAATGTCATGGTATATCCTTGTGTATAATAATATAACATTGACAATTTAATTTAGACAAAGCGTTTTTTATTGTTAAAATCGCCCCCCAAAGAAATTCTCAAAAATAAAATGAATACTCTCATAAGTGTTCGAATAGTAACGTCTGTTCGGATATCCGGATATTCGATTAACCGCGCCCATCGCCAAGTCAGATGCTATTTTCTTCCCTATAGCAGTGCTGATCTCTGTGAGGATGTTATTCTCATCATTGGTTACGTCTATTTTTTGCACACTCAGTGTACTTGAAATGTCAAACTATAGGCTTGTATTGTAGGTTAGGGATTCAGTCATAAGCGACAGATGTTCCTGGCCTTGTTGGTACACTTGTTTGTGCTGTAATATAATGTAAAAGTGCTGTAAGGTAATTTTCGGCTCTGTTAAATGGGGTCATAAAGACTTATGATGCGTTTCCTAAACATGTTTGATAAGGCCTCTCAACTCCACCTCATCTGCTTAATTTAATGAGATGCTCAGAATCAACGAGTACATGAATACCTTCTAGATGGATGCCCTTTGCAGAGCACAATATCAGCAATCAGTATGTGTGTGTGTGTGTGTGTGTGTGTGTCTCTCACTCTCTCCCGTCCCCTCCCAGCCATCATGGAGTGTGGAACACAGAACATTGTGATGGAACCTGAAGGACAATGAGTTCCATAAGTTTCTTGACCTTGACTTTAAGTTAACGCAATTGCTTTCATGTCAGGTCATCCTTCTATTAAGAGAACACCTTCTCTACTCTCGGGCTGCCTTTTCATTACTGGCTTTTTCTGTCTCCATCTCAACTGTATACCTCCTTGTTATTTAATTCTCCAGTTTTCTCACCTTTTGTGCTTAAATGTGTCTGTAGACTTCACCTCATCAAAGCGCATGCATCTCAACTGACACACAGCCAGTTAAAAGAGGCACTAGTAGGAATATGAACGGACACTATCCAACTGTTATTGAGTACCTACGGTAAGGTAAAAATGGATGGAAAATGTGAAACCCAATACACTCTGATGTCAGGTGGATTGAGCTTCGTTATATCTCTCAGATATAGGACAGACCCTTGAAAACATACTTCCTTTTAAATCGATTTTTTTTACTGAATAACAGATTCATTTCTATGGGCTAATGTTTCATCAAATATCTGTATTTTATATGTATACACATACAGGGGTCCTCAATTTTTTTTGTATCAAATAGCTAACTGATCCTTGGTATGCCCATCTTTAAAACAATCCCATATGTTACCCCGGGCCATTAGACTCTAGGGGGGATATTAATCCAGTGATTGTGCCCTTATGTAGGAGACCTGAGACTAAAGCTTTCCTTGCAGTTTTCACTACCATCATTTTTACATGCCAAGGACTACTATGGAAGTCAATGGTCATTAGCAGATGGAATGGCTGTCCTGCCACTGATGTTTACTCTATTTCCACTGCCCGACGCTCTGAAACAAAGGCTCTGTGAGAGCCCTCTGAATGAGTGTGACAAACATGCTAATGCTCACTACACTGCGGCTAGTCGGCCACATTGAAAGGATTTAGTCCAGCGCTGGGGCCTTAGCTTTGTGTGAGGAAGGGGCCTTTTGGTCCTGGAGAATGAAAAGGATTCCCAGGGATAAAGCACAAAGCGACCTGTCCATCAGACCAGCCCCACAGCACCATGGCAGCTGTCACCGCGGTGCCCTCTCAGTTTCAAAACAACGTTAGAGATATTAAAGTTAGGCTCATTTGAATAATTTTGAATGGGAAGATATTCAAATACATTAAGCAGGCTATTCATGTTTAAGCGGGCTATGGCCAGGGATAAACACTGGTTATAGAATCGGGAGGAGAAGAGCTGAAAGATGGGACACACTTCCCATTTTGAAACTACAATCCGCAAACTGTCCTCAGCGGCGATGGCTAAATTATTGCACACAAACAGTGCACAAATACTGTCTGGTTCCTGTTGCTCTGTATCATTATAACTGGTTTCAACTGGTGCGAAATTAACCCCTAATATGAGCAACTCCAGCACAGGGCCAGCTCCCAAAGAAAATGTACCGCCCAATGAATCCTTCAGGAAAAGGAAGCAAGAATGAACAGAATGAATGCTTTGTCTCTGCATCAACGGTTTACTTCTTATTGTTTCAACATCCTTCCAGCTCTAAACTATGTATAGCATCAACCAGGAAATAGATTAGCAGTAATGATTCCATTTGGGAGCTTCTTTTCACGGACTAAACTGTGACCGTTACCCTGTATAGTATGTTTTCGGAGGCGCTCCTCATATTCCCTGGCCCCTGTGTGGTGATAGGCTCTTTGGCACAGGGCATCACATTTCATTTGCATTTCTGATCGTGATCTAACCACGCAACTATTTGCAGACGCCACCATACTCAAGATGGGTCCTTTTGATCACATAACGAAGATGGAGAATGTGATATCAGCCACTCGTAAAAAGAGAGGGCCATCGTAAAAATGGTAGCCGTGTGGGAGTGTGGTTGTTCATTTGGGAAATGAAAGAGCTGTCAGTGAGCGATCCGTACTGTCGTGTAACAGTTAAACGAGAGGCTAGTGTATGAGGACTTTATTTCATGCAACACATGCAGTAATAGTGGCGCTACTCTTAATGCGGGATGATGCTGAAATACACTGTATGCTCAGTAGTTCCTTCCAATTTCGGTATTGAGAGATTTTCCCTGAAATAGAACACCTTATACTGACCTCTGTTGACCTCACTTCTGACCTTTTCTCACCATTACATCTAGGTTGGCACACCTTTTACACACCTCTAACAACAGAATTCTCAAATGTGTATTTACAATGCAAGTGTTCTTTTTCCATAGCACACACTAGAGGCAGATAAGCAATCACAACCCTCTTTGCATGTTAGTTACCAGTAGGTTTGTGTATTTAGTAAAAGTTACACAGCTCACTCTAACACTGCTTCAGGCTTATTGGGCTTCTGTACATGTTCTAACCACAGTATAAACAGAACATGTTCTATCAGCTCTCATTGGCAAGTGGGTTCCTTCCAGATGGAGCTCTTTGATATGCAGTGCATTATTTCCATCTTATTGGAGCCGCCATCATAACGTTGACAAAATGGCCATTAAAAGGATAGGCCTCGGTGTTTGCCGTGGTACAGGTTAAGCAGGGCTCTGAGAAATGACTATTTTAGCAGCACTAAAGTGGCTAGTGATCGATGGTGGAAGATGAGAGGCGCCGAAGCTGGCTACGCTTGAGAGTGACATAGAGCAGCTTGCCAGAATGACTTTCCAGTGTGCAGGAGCTCCCACCAGGCAGATCTGGTATCTGGGTTCACACGAGGACATAAGGGGATAAGGGTTGTCACTGCACTGAAGTCACTCAGTCAGTCACCACAAGTTCAACTGTAAGGGGAGATGCTACCATCTATCTTTTAGGTTAATCTAATATGAGACATTGGCAAGGACAGAGGCAAGATATCCTAATGGTTTTATTGAAAACCTCTCCCCTGCCAAAGCTCAGTGTAAATCTGAATGAATCTGCTGTTTGCCCAGGAGTGCTTCCAAACAGGCGCCAGGAGGGTGATTCTCCTGGAGAGAAGTTGTCCAAAGTCCACCTCTAATAATAGATTTAAGGCTAAACCTATCTTCTCTCGAGCACTCGCCTTGTGGACAGCTCCATGATCATGGGTGTGAAGAACTGTGGAGGGGGATGTGAACCTGAATCACACACAGTGTACACCTCTACTCATTGCAAAGGACATACACAGTGTACAAAACATTAGGAACACCTGCTTTGACCAGGTGAATCCAGGAGAAAGCTATGATGCCTTATTGATGTCACTTGTTAAATAGACTTCAAATCAGTTTAGATGAAGGGGAGGAGACAAGTTAAATAAGGATTTTTCCGCCTTGAGACAACTGAGACATCAATTGTGCATGTGTGCCATTCAGATGGTGAATGGGCAAGACAAAAGATTTAAATGCCTTTGAACGGGGTGTGGTAGCAGGTGCCAGGTGCAACGGTTTGAGTGTGTCAAGAGCTGCAAGGCTGGTGGGTTTCACGGTAAACATTTCCCCTGTGTATCAAGAATGGTCCATCACCCAAAGCATATCCAGCTAACTTGACAACTGTGAGTTAACATGGGCCAGCATCCCTGTGGAATGCTTTCGACACCTTGTAGAGTCCATGCCCTGACGAATTGGGGCGGTTCTGAGGTCAAAAGGGTGTGCAACTCAATATTAGGAAGGTGTTCCTAATTCTTTGAATACTCAGTGTATAACCTACCAATATAATCAAACAAAATTCATGCAAAAAAGGTAGATCTAGCTAGCGTCATCATCAACCTGTAAGGGCTCTATATATGCACTTCTTCTGATCCTGTGCTGTCATGTCATTTGATCAAGCAATTAACCCCTCTAACATTGAAATACCCCGCTAATGAGCTAGCTGGTCACCTTCCCATGAAACTTGCATAGGTGCCAGGCAGACAGGGTAACCCTCACTGAGCAGATCCACTGTCAGATCGTTACCTAACGAGATTAGGGGATGGAGAAAACGCTGTCTGCCCGTCTACCACCTCTCTTTAGCATATACTTGCCCCTCCAAAGCATGGGAAGGGGGACAGGGCTCCTACCCTTAATCTAATACAGAAGCCTAAAGCCCATAAGTGAACCATGCTGGCCTTCCCAATTTACAAAGCTCAGGGTTGAAGCCTTCAAAGTGATTGTACATGATTACTGTAGAGGAAGAGGTGGAAACTATGCTGTTTTAGGCATCACTATAAACAAACAAGTTCAAAACTCTTGGGTGGTAAGTATATTGGATGGTTCTCTGTTTTGAACTTTTCTGCACCCACTGTTGCTTTCCCTCTGACCTCCACATTCAAGCCCAGATGTACACATTGGAGAGTTCTCGCAAATAACAAACTGCTTGATGAAATAAAGTGGCTTTTTAATTACTGGAGAGAGGCCATTAGCTGCACCCACCCACCCACACACACACACACACACACACACACACACACACACACACACACACACACACACACACACACACACACACACACACACACACACACACACACACACACACACACACACACACACACACACACACACACACACACACACACACACAGCTCAGGCTGGCAGAGCAACTGCACCTCGATGGAAATAGACACAGCAGGGAGCTCATCTCCCAGTCAAGAGAGGAAATTGAATTAAAAGAAAGGGCAAGATTCGAGAGGGAGAGAGAGAATTTCTTACCCTTTCAAACATTACAAAACAGTGATATTGTTCTGCTTTGTTGAAGTTTACTTCAGCGACACGTATTACTTGGAATTTAATTAAAATCTCCTCACTGTTTTGACAGTGGGGATGTATTTTCATACACACTGCACTTGATTAAGGTACTGGGGTGGTAGAAACAGAGAAGCTGAAGATAAACAAGAAAATCTATTTACTTACTCTACTTATTTAACACACAAGTCATTTGTATGAGATTGACTGTTGGTTTTTCCCCTAGGAATTCCCTACTGCCCTCTAAATCCTAACAAAGCTTTTGTTTCCATCCTCCCTTGTTATTATCACATTATTTTAAAGGATGTAGGCTAGGTCTCTGTAGCCTATACAGTATTTCTTCAACACAGACAACTTAACTTGTTTGTTACTTGAAATGGAGCTCAAGTCTACTCTTAGTTATTAGGAGAATCATGGCAAAAGTAAACAACCTGCTCTTGTGAAATGTCAGGCGGCAGTGGCATTAGCTCTAGCAAAGAACAAAGGCCCGTGACAGATGGGTTCAATGGGGGCGAAAGTGGGCGGACGACTTTCTTTACATCACAAGGGTTTAGCAGTGTTGGGTATAGCGGGTGTCACAGCGCCCGAACAAACATCAACTCCCTCCCCCAGCGTGTGTAGTCGCTCGTCAGAAAGTTTGATGACCAATGGCGAAAATAAGCACACAGGCTGCTGAAAACACAGACAGTATAGTGAGGTGTGGGGCGACAACACTGCATGACCTTTCACACATGCCTTAGTTTAGTCTGTGTCATACTGTCACAACCACTCTACCCACTACTCGCTGTTGTCTAAACGCTGTGGGAGGTTGGGTTGAAGTTAACACAAATCAGGAACGTCACTAAAGTTCATTTGAAACTTCAGTCAAATAAAAATATATTTCTCTGAGCAATTGTGTTAGTATAATATCATTTTGCTATTTTTTTGAAGCATACAATATAGCTCAGTATTTGTATTATTTTATACAGTATTTTTTGCTCATCTTTATCAAGGTTGCCAATAATTATGAACCTGACTATGTCAATTACAACAGTATATTTGCAGAATACAACATTAAACAGATATGTTTTGTGACTATTCATTATCAGAGCTCTATTGACTAACCAAGGCCATTACTACTTCGGGAGAATTTCTACAGCAGGTAGAACACCATAACAAATTCCGATCCCTTACAGATGTTCGAATTCCAATAGAAATCAACATGATGATGAAAGCCATGCAGTACTGGAGGAGTATGGGATAAGCATGTCCACCAGCAGGTGAATGCCTAGTGTGAGGAATTTATTGCCATGGCACTGCCTTGTCGTCTCTGTGCCAAGCTGCCAGTCCTTGGCCACTGCCCCACTTGGCAGGAGCACTCAGCTTTATATTTCAGTTTCGGGCGAGCGGCTGCCGGAGATGCCGTTAGGTTAACATCACTCCTCAAAGTTAAACAGGGTGGCATCCATGGGAAAGATTGATCTGAATACGATCACCTTCTTGGCATTAGAGTTATAGGTGTAAATTATCATGTTTTTTTCCTTTCTTTGGAATACTTGACAGTCCTCATCCACCAACTAGTGCGCACACACACACACACACACACACACACACACACACACACACACACACACACACACACACACACACACACACACACACACACACACACACACACACACACGTGTGCAAATGTGTGTGCACACACTAGAGAGCAAAAGCAGATCAGTTTTGTGATGAGTTTTTTGTATGCATCAGTGCCTTGACAGTCCTAACCTAACTTGCGGATTGTGGACAACACAGAGACCATATATATATATAGAGCACGCTTGTTGAAGAACACTCTATTGTTATATAAAGGCAGCGAGAACTCGGAGGAACAGCTTGTACTACAAGCTTTCATTTTAAATGCTATTCCTCTGCAACATCCCCTGAAGCAATGCTTGCCTGGAGAATAAGTCTCATAGGTCCCCCTAGCAAACAGAATAACTCACCACAGGCTGTACGTCTATGTGTGATGTGCATCTCTGCTGGAGTTCTGTTTACTGTGGGTTGCATAACATATGAAGAGAGAGGAGGTGGTAGGAAATGGGGCTCTCGAAATGGCTGCAGTGTTTGTGTTTATGAAACTCCAGATAAGGATTCCATCCTGTGTTTCTGCCAAGGGAATCAAATTAGAATGTCAAATTACAGGTCCAGCCTTTTATTCCTGGTAGGCCAAAGAAGTTCATTTTGAACCTAGTTTCAGTAACTTCTATTAGTATCCTTGGTTTGGGGAGTGCTGGTGGATGACAAGGATTTACTTGTATCCCTTTCATACACAGACCAAAATCTAACTCGTTTATCATGCCTGCTTCTTTTAACCAGATTTGTTGTATATCTGAAAGGGTAGGGGGTAAAAAACATGAACAATTAAAACCCAGCTAAGTCCTAGTCATGAATCCTGCACTTACACAGACCCTTCTGTCTGAAATGGGTATTGTTGCAGTAAAGATGCTGAATGCTTTTATAAGTAATGGCCTCCTAAGGGCATTGAGACTTCCTGTTCTAGTAGGGTTAATGAGGTATGCTACACTATCTGATTATTCTGGGTTTCCTGTTTCTCAGTGAGATACGGGGGATATGAGGTTATGGGGGAGGGGATGCCAAAATATGCATGAAAGAAACTTGATTTGCAAAATATTACAGTAAGTAGGCTACATTGAACTGGCCTTGCAATAAGTGCCTGCCAGTTAGGAAAGTACAGTGTAGCCATTGGTACTGTACGTCATTGTATGTCATTAAAGCATGAGGACCTCATAATCCCTGTGGAGCTACTAACTAGCATCAGCCATTGCCTTCGTTAGAATGTAGGCTAAGTCAACTACTACACATATAAAACATTAACACACACTGTACAGTCGTGGCCAAAAGTTTTGAGAATGACACAAATATACATTTTCACAAAGTCTGCTGCCTCAGTTTGTATGATGGCAATTTGCATATACTCCAGAATGTTATATAGAGTGATCAGATGAATTGAAAAGTCCCTCTTTGCCATGCAAATTAACTGAATCCCCCCAAAACATTTACACTGCATTTCAGCACGGCCACAAAAGGACCAGCTGACATCATGTCAGTGATTCTCTCATTAACACAGGTGTGAGTGTTGACGAGGACAAGGCTGGAGATCACTCTTATGCTGATTGAGTTCGAATAACAGACTGGAAGCTTCAAAAGGAGGGTGGTGCTTGGAATCATTGTTCTTCCTCTGTCAACCATGGTTACCTGCAAGGAAACACATGCCGTCATCATTGCTTTGCACAAAAAGGGCTTCACAGGCAAGGATATTGCTGCCAGTAAGATTGCACCTAAATCAACCATTTATTGGATCATCAAGAACTTCAAGGAGAGTGGTTCAATTGTTGTGAAGAAGGCTTCAGGGCGCCCAAGAAAGTCCACAAGCGCCAGGACCGCCTCCTAAAGTTGATTCAGCTGCGGGATCGGGGCACCACCAGTACAGAGCTTGCTCAGAAATGGCAGCAGGCAGGTGTGAGTGCATCTGCACGCACAGTGAGGTGAAGACTTTTGGAGGATGGCCTGGTGTCAAGAAGGGCAGCAAAGATGCCACTTCTCTCCAGGAAAAACATCAGGGACAGACTGATATTCTGCAAAAGTTACAGGGATTAGACTGCTGAGGACTGGGGTAAAGTCATTTTCTCTGATGAATCCCCTTTCCGATTGGTTGGGGCATCTGGAAAAAAAGCTTGTCCGGAGAAGACAAGATGAGCGCACCATCAGTCCTGTGTCATGCCAACAGTAAAGCATCCTGAGACCATTCATGTGTGGAGTTGCTTCTCAGCCAAGGGAGTGGGCTCACTCACAATTTTGCCTAAGAACACAGTCATGAATAAAGAATGGTACCAACACATCCTCCGAGAGCAACTTCTCCCAACCATCCAGGAACAGTTTGGTGATGAACAATGCCTTTTCCAGCATGATGGAGCACCTTGCCATAAGGCAAAAGTGATAACTAAGTGGCTCGGGGAACAAAACATCGATATTTTGGGTCCATGGCCAGGAAACTCCCCAGACCTTAATCCCATTGAGAACTTGTGGTCAATCCTCAAGAGGCGGGTGGACAAACAAAACCCCACAAATTTTGACATACTCCAAGCATTGATTATGCAAGAATGGGGTGCCATCAGTCAGGATGTGGCCCAGAAGTTAATTGACAGCATGCCAGGGCGGATTGCAGAGGTCTTGAAAAAGAAGGGTCAGCACTACAAATACTGACTCTTTGCATCAACTTCATGTAATTGTCAATAAAAGCCTTTGACACTTATGAAATGCTTGTAATTATACTTCATTATTCCATAATAACATCTGACAAAAATATCTAAAGACACTGAGGCAGTAGAATTTGTGAAAATTTATATTTGTGTCATTCTCAAAACTTTTGGCCATGACTGTATACATACACAGCAGCACTTGGTAACGTCAGGGGGGATATGAGATTAGAGGAGCAGGGAGGCGTGTCACAGCTGCCCAGGTCACACTGCAATCTGATGTCACCTCTACTCCCTCTGCCACCAAGCACGGCAGGCAGGCACACACACACACGCTCTCAACTTCCAATGGTGACAGGGAGTTTTGCATTGACAACGCACATTAAAACCAGTGCCAGATAATAACTGGCACACAATCTTTATCACAGTAATACTTTTCTAACCCATCATAATCCAAAACGGACTAAATATTCTGTGGTTTTAATGTGATTTCATTGAAATATTGAAAGAAAAAGAAAATAATACATTTAATGTATTCAATTTATAAACAGCAATAGCAAGTGAACAAGCTGGAGGGTGCCTACTGCAGCTCCCTCTCTCGAATGGCTTGTCCACTGAAAATGATTCAAAATTAAAGAGGGTTTATGTTATGAACATCCTGCCCAGTTTAGTATGGAGGTATTAATCATGCAGGGATGGTGCACAAACAATCTTTGAAATAGTAATTGTATGCGTCAGGATAAAGTCTGGTTTATAGGATGGCAGTAAGATAAGAAAGGACAGCTGTATTTCACTATGCCTAATTTGTCTTAGTGTGAATGAAAAAGGATAGGCTTTTAACATGTGCCAAGGCGCAACATTAATGTGATTTAAGAGGCCAGGGTATAATGTGATTTACTAGTGCTTAAACCAAGTGATTACCTATGCACAAGAGCTAGGGAGAAGTAGGCCTCCGTTGAGTAAGTGTGTGGCTTAGCACTAAGTACAACATTGGTTAGAGGTCACATTTACATGAACCCAAAAGTGTAATTTAAAAAATGTGGAAATTGCCTTTTAAGTATTCAAATAAGATTGTGCAGATTGTCAAGGCACAGTGGTCATTTTGAGTGAATTAAACCTTGTACAATAAGGGCTAGGCTGCTTGGCAGAACCAAATCATGGGAAATGGTAGAGTAATTATCTTTACAGAAGAGAGCTATGTGTACACTCGCTCAAGGACGTTAGCAGCCTGACAGGGACGACACTAACAGATGCATCGCCTGTCTCCAGACATATGCCTGACAAATCACACAAACTCTTTGAAATACATTGGAATAATCTCTTGCACTTTTAGAACTTTGATTAAAAGCTAATGAGCTCACCCTGGGGGGAAATGCCTGGCACCTTTGGTATTCCTGTGATGCATAGACCCCCTTAAACCAAATAATTCCCATGTTTTAGTGGTGTTGGAGTGGTTTAGCGGATAGACTAATAGACTCATAAGTCGGTGGGGGGAGGCAGGCCTTAGAGTTAGTGTTGGTCAGTAGTCCTTTGAGTTCAGGATGAGTTTCAAGCATGTTAATCCTGTTCAAGAGAATGTCCACTCACTGTTTGGTTTGCTGCTGCCAAGCACAAGCTTAATTGAGAAAGTACAACAAAGTTTTAACCGTAATAGTCTTTATCAGGTACTAGGCGCACTGTAGATCAGACCTGATAAAGACCATTGCAATACATGTATTTTCAATAGGCCTCCTTTGCCATGTTTAGATGTGGGCAAATTCTGTCTTTCTATCCTCTGTTAGTGTCCTTGATATCTCCACATGCTTACTGAAGCTTAGGTCACAAGCGCCAGGACTTTTCTTTGAGTCAACTTAGTGACCAGGCCTGTGTGTTTGCAGAAATAAGGTGTCAATAGTGATGAGAAGGTGACATTGGGACCTCATTCGGGAACAGGTTACCTAATTCAAGAGGCAGCTCATGGAAAAGTTATGTTTACACTGACACTCATGTGCAGCATAGCATAGGCCATAGCTCAAATAAAATAAAATGTATTAATAAAGCCCTTTTTACATCGGGTAGAATCAAGAACTCCTCAGGGCAGCTGTCTAGGCCCCTTACTTTTTTCAATCTTTACTAATGACATGCTACTGGCTTTGAGTAAAGCCAGTGTGTCTATGTATGCGGATGACTCAACACTATACATGTCAGCTATTACAGCGTGTGAAATTACTACAACACTTAATGAAGAGCTGCAGTAAATTTCAGAATGGTTGGCAAGAAATAAGTTAGTTCTAAATTTTTCAACATCTGAAAGCATTGTATTTGGCACAAATCATTCACTAAACCCTAAACCTCAACTAAATATTGTAATGAATCATGTGGAAATTGGGCCAGTGGAGTTGACTAAACTGCTTAGAGTAACCCTGGATAGTAAACTGTCATGGTCAAAACATGTTGATGGAACAGTAGCTAAGATTTGTTCTTAACTGACTTGTCTTGTTAAATAAAGCTTAAAAAAATACAATTAACATAAAAATGGGGAGAAGTCTGTCCATAATAAAGTGCTTCTCTGCCTTCTTAAAACATTATCAACAAGGCAGGTCCTAAAGGCCCTAGTTTTGTCGCACCTGGACAACTGTCCGGTCGTGGGGTCAGGTACCACAAAGAGGGTCTTAGAAAAATTACAATTGGATCAGAACAGGGCAGTATGGCTGGCACTTAAATGTACACGGAGAGCTAACATTAATAATATGCATTTCAATCTGTCATGGCTCAAAGTAGAGGAGAGATTGGCTTCATCAATACTTTTTTATTTTTGAGATGTTGAATGCACCAAGCTGTCTGTCTAAACTACTAGCACACAGCTCGGACACCCATGCATGCCCCACAAGACATGGAACCAGAGGTCACTTCACAAACCCAAAATCCAGAGCAGACTATGGGAGGTGCACAGTGCTACATAGAGCCATGACTACACGGAACTCTATTCCACATCAGGTAACTGATGCAAGCAGTAGAATCAGATTTTAAAAACATACCTTATGGAACAGTGGGGACTGTGAAGAGACACACACACAGGCACAGACACATGATAACACAAACCCTACACACACATGTACACATATTTTGTATTGTAGATACAGTACCAGTCAAAAGTGACAACACACCTAGCCATTTTTCTTCATTTTTACTCTTTTCTACATTGTATAATAATAGTGAAGATTGGGTTGCTTCTCAACCCAAATGAGATGGTTTGGGATGAGTTGGACCGCAGAGTGAAGGAAAAGCAGCCAACAAGTGCTCAGCATATGTGGGAACTCCTTCAAGACTGTTGTAAAAGCATTCCTCATGAAGCTGGTTGAGAGAATGCCAAGAGTGTGCAAAGCTGTCATCAAGGCAAAGGGTGGCTACTTTGAAGAATCTTAAATATAAAATATATTTTGATTTGTTTAACACTTTTTTGGGTACTACATGATTCCATATGTGTTATTTCATAGTTTTTTGATGTCTTCACTATTATTCTACAATGTAGAAAAGAGTAAAAAATAAAGAAAAACCCTTGAATGAGTAGGTGTGTCCAAACTTTTGACTGGTACTGTATCTACAATACAAAATCCATGTGTACGTGTGTGCCCCTTATTAATATGTTGTGAAAAGTATTATGAAATATAATGTAATGTACTATTTTCAACTGTATATAACTGCCTTAAGGTTGCTGGACCCCAGGAACAATAGCAGCAACAGCTAATGGGGATCCTTAATAAATACAAATACAAAAGTGCTTATACAGAAACCCAGCATAAAACCCCAAACAGCAAGCAATGCAGATGTAGAAGCATGGCCAACCATTCAGAGGTCGAGAGAGAGGTCGAGAGAGAGATCGAGAGAGAGAGAGAAAGGTTGAGAGAGAAAGAGAGAGAGAGCAGCAGGTCCAGGACAAGGTAGCAAGTCCGGTGAACAGGTCAGGGTTCCATCGCCACAGGCAGAACAATTGAAACTAGAGCAGCAGCAAGACAAGGTAGCACATCTGGTGAACAGTTCAGGGTCAGGTCAGGGAGGAAGGACAATTATACACTTCTCAAATTGTTAACTGACATCCAAATGTTATTCATCATCATAACGCATTCATGAACCTGTTTTACATAATTCAATATAACATAGAAACTAATCTTGTTGAAATCCTTTCCTGAGGTTGGACTTTCAATTTCACACTTCAAATGTAAATTTGGAACAACCGCATACTTTTATTCCATGGGAATTCCAAAGCACCTCAGTAGTACAGGTTATTGGCTACAGTATCTTGGTTTCATAATGCATTAATTAGCTCACATGTTACATCCATGTGCTCAAATTGGGCTGGTTGTCCGAATGAATAGGCTATAATAAATCAAATAAAATTTGTCACATGCGCCGAATACAGGGAAATGCTTACTTACAAGCCCTTAGCCAACAATGCAGTAGATAAGAAAAATACATGTTAAGTAAAAAATAGATAAATAAGAAATAAAAGTAACAAATAATTAAAGAGCAGCAGTAAATAACAATAGGGAGGCTATATACAGGGGGTACTGGTACAGAGTCAATGTGCGGTGGCACCGGTTAGTCGAGGTAATTGAGGTATTATGTACATGTAGGTAGAGTTAAAGTGACTATGCATAGATGGGGGGGGGGTGCAAACCAAAAAGTCTGGGTAGTCATTTGATTTGCTGTTCATGAGTCTTATGGCTTGGGGATAGAAGCTGTTGAGAAGCCTTTTGGACCTAGACTTGGCACTCTGGTACCGCTTGCTGTGTGGTAGCAGACAGAACAGTCTATGACTAGGGTGGCTGGAGTCTTTGACAATTTTTAGGGCCTTCTTCTGACATCACCTGGTATAGAGGTCCTGGATGACAGAAAGCTTAGCCTCAGTGATGTACTGGGCCGTACACACTACCCTCGGTAGTGCCTTGCGGTCGGAGGCCGAGCAGTTGCCATACCAGGCAGGGATGCAACCAGTCAGGATACTCTCGATGGTGCAGCTGTATGACTTTTTGAGGCTCTGAGGACCCATGCCAAATCTTTGCAGTCTCCTGAGGGGGAATAGTTTTTATTGTGCCCTCTTCACGACTGTCTTGGTGTGCTTGGACCATGATACTTTGTTGGTGATGTGGACACCAAGTAGCTTGAAGCTCTCAACCTGCTCCACTACACCCCCCTCATTGAGAATGGGGGCATGCTAGGTCCTCCTTTTCCTGTAGTCCACAATCATCTCCTTTGTCTTGATCACGTTTAGGGAGAGGTTGTTGTCCTGGCACCACACGGCCAGGTCTCTGACCTCCTCCTTATAGGTTGTGTCATCAGCAAACCTAATGATGGTGTTGGAGTCGTACCTGGCCATGCATTCATGAGTGAACAGCGAGTACAGGAGGGGACTGAGCACGCACCCCTGAGGGGCCCCCGTGTTGAAGATCAGCGTGGCGGATGTGTTGTTACCTACCCTTACCACCTGGGGGAGGCCCGTCAGGAACTCCAGGATCCAGTTGCAGAGGGAGGTGTTTAGTCCCAGGGCCCTTAGCTTAGCGATGAGCTTTGAGGGCAGTATGGTGTTGAACTCTGCGCTGTAGTCAATGAATAGCATTCTCACATAGGTGTTCCTTTTGTCCAGGTGGGAAAGGGCAGTGTGGAGTGCAATAGAGATTTCATCATCTGTGGATCTGTTGGGGCAGTATGCAAATTGGAGTGGGTCTAGGGTTTCTGGGATAATGGTGTTGATGTGGGACATGACAAGCCATTCAAAGCACTTCATGGCTACAGACGTGAGTGCTATGGGTCAGTAGTTATTTAGGCAGGTTACCTTAGTGTTCCTGGGTACAGCGATTATGGTGGTCTGCTTGAAACATGTTGGTATTACAGACTCAGACAGGGAGAGGTTGGAAATGTCAGTGAAGACACTTGCCAGTTGGTCATCGCATGCTCGGAGTACACGTCCTGGTAGCCCGTCTGGCCCTGCGGCCTTGTGAATGTTGACCTGTTTAAAGGTCTTACTCACATCGGCTGCGGAGAGCGTGATCACACAGTCGTCAGGAACAGCTGATGCTCTCATGCATGTTTCAGTGTTACTTGCCTCGAAGCGAGCATATAAGTAATTTAGCTCGTCTGGTAGCTTGTTGCACTGGGCAGGTCGCAGCTGTGCTTTCCTTTGTAGTCTGTAATAGTTTGCAAGCCCTGCCACATCCGACGAGCGTCGGAGCTAGTGTAGTACGATTCGATCTTAGTCCTGTATTGACGCTTTGCCTTTTTGATGGTTTGTCAGAGGGCATAGCGGGATTTCTTAGAAGCTTCCGGGTTAGAGTCCCGCTCCTTGAAAGCGGCAGCTCTACCCTTTAGCTGAGTTCAAATGTTGCATGTAATCCATGGCTTCTGGTTGGGGTATGTACGCACAGTCACTGTGGGGACGACATCATCGATGCACTTATGAAACCAGGGATTGATATGGTGTACTCCTCAATGCCATCGGAAGAATCCCGGATCATATTCCAGTCTGTGATATCAAAACAGTCCTGTAGTTTAGCATCTGCTTCATCTGACCACTTTTTTTCACTGGTGCTTCCTGCTTAAATTTTTGCTTGTAAGCAGGAATCAGGATAGAATTATAGAATTAGGGTCAGATTTGACAAATGGAGGGCGAGGGAGAGCTTTGTACGCGTCTCTGTGTGTGGAGTAAAGGTGGTGTAGAGTTGTTTTCCCTCTGGTTGCACATTTAACATGCTGGTAGAAATTAGGTGAAAAGGATTTGAGTTTCCCTGCATTAAAGTACCCGGCCACTAGGAGCGCCGCCTCTGGATGAGCGTTTTCCTGTTTGCTCATGGCCGTATACAGTTCATTGAGTGCGGTCTTAGTGCCAGCATCGGTTTGTGGTGGTAAATAGACAGCTACGAAGAATATTGATGAAAACTCTCTTGATAAATAGTGTGGTCAACAGCTTATCATGAGATACTCTAACTCAGGCGAGCAAAACCTCGAGACTTCCTTAGATATCGAGCACAAGCTGTTGTTTACAAATATACATAGACCGTCACCCCTTGTCTTACCAGAGACTACTGTTCTATCTGGCTGACACAATGTATAACCCACCAGCTGTATGTTATTCGGTGAAACATAAGATATTACAGTTTTTAATGTCCCGTTGGTTGGATATACGTGCTTGTAGTTTGTCTATTTTATTATCCAATGATTTTACGTTGGCTAATAGGACTGGTAAAGGTGAATTACCCACTCACCGCCGGATCCTCACAAGGCACCCCGATCTTCGTCCTTGATATCTCCGTCTCTTTCTCCTGCGAATGACGGGGATGAGGGCCTTGTTGGGTGTCTGGAGTAGATCCATCTGGTCAAACTCGTTAAAGAAAAAGTAATCTTTCAATACGAGGTGAGCAATCGCTGTCCTGATTTCTAGAAGCTCTCTTCCGTCATAAGAGACAGTGGCAGAAACATTATTTACAAAATAAGTTACAAATAATGTGAAAAAACACACACAATAGCACAATTGGTTAGGAGACTGTAAAACAGCAGCCATTCTCTCCGGCGCCATTGCATAACATTACCATCCGTAAGATAATTTTTTTAAATCTCAACTTCAACTATATCATCTAGATCTTATGAAATAAAAAAATCCTAATGTGATAAGTAGATTCTGTAATAATAATTACATTACTTACTCATTGTTTGCAAAAAATATAGTTCTGAAATGGCCTAGGCCTCCAAAATGGAAGACGGAATACCACATGAACTAAATTTGGCCTATCATTTATAAAGGGGAATGAGTAAATATACTATATTGTGGTAATTGTTTAGGGAATTACATAAAAGATCACTTGTAGGAGGTGTAAACAATAGGCCTAACTTACCTTTGTCTTTGCTTGTTAATTTTGTCCAGATGTGATTATCTTCATAATAATTAAAGTGCACATAAGTGGTCTCATTAATAGGACAACACTTTTTGCTGACCAAAACCTGACATCCATATTTGAAATGTAAAGACTAGGATAGCTACGAAACCGCACGACAAAAACACACGCGCCCCGTCACATTATTCGTAATCAAAAGGGGTGGAGTTCTTGTGGGAAACAATTACCAAAACTATAATTCCTACGGCCTTGTCACAGAAATATAGTCATTGTATTGATCAGGGTATCTTCAGCCATCCCATCATCGATACCTCTACTCGCGGTACACTGGGCGTGTTTATTGTCTGTCATTCACAGAAAGAGAATGCCTAGGATTGGTAGAGCTGTAAAGCTGTGGCGCATAGTGATATTTTTTCGCTCCCTATTGGCCATTATGGATGTCAGTCAAGGCTTTTAGCCGCTTAGTGACAGATGAGTATAGAAAAAAACAAAAACAATCGGTGCAAGCAGCCATCTTGAGTACAGTCCGCTCTGGAAGAAGGAATGATAATTATATCGACTGGATTCAGTCAAGGAAAACCTCAACATTAAACCAAGAAAACTCGACGAAAGAGACTAGCTACTTCTAACGGATTTCTTTAGATTATTTAGTTTGTTCGCCTTTTCGTGAATGCCACACGCCTTATTGCGTTATTTTCATGTTGTGGACAAACAGAACGTTTGGAATCCACACAGCCTTCAGTAGAATCTCTGGCTAATGTTTTCTCCTGCGTTAACTTTCCTTTGGATTGATCGCACGTGATTTGGGAAAAGAGGAATGTTGTTAGCATGGAGCACGCTACCTGGAACAATTTTACAAGCATGTATCTTGGTCATTAAGGTGTAATTACACAAACTCTACTCATTGCATTGGAGCTATAACTAGTGAGGTAACCAGTAAGCAATTTTGGCAATCAAAAACTTATGCAAACCATAGCAGTCCTCCTGAAAGGTTATCTCTAGTTAGCTATCTAGTCGGACAGTTGCAACAAAGTAACAGTTTGTGATTATTTTTGCTAGGAGCTACTCTAGGCGATACATTGGTTCTAAAATGCGAAAATGTTGCATTATTGTGTGCGGAATGGATACACCATGCAGCAAGTGCACTAACCAGTAGCCAGACAAGCTATTCGTCGGTGTAATTTTGTATTTTTTTGCAGTACTTTCTTCTTCTTTTTTTTTTTTGCACTTTCTGCTGTAATTAGATCCATTCAAGACAAGTTCTTTTTTTTCTTCTCCGTATGATGCAAGCCATGTCACATCCCACATGAATACAATAAACACCAAGGACTCTGATGTGGATATTTTAATGCAAACGTTTCTGTGACCCTACTCCACGTTGCTGGCATTGCAGCTCTTTCAATCAGTCAATCATCCGATGCATTTGCTGTAAAAAGGTACTCTGATAGGTTGGACGCTAATCCCTAGGATTTGTGACACCGGGATTTAATCGAAATAAAGGATTTGACATTTGATTTGAAAATGGGAGCAGCAACGAAACTGGCATTCGGAGTCTTTCTCATCTCATTTTCCTCAGGTGGGTATTAGATAGGAAACTGTTTTAAAATATCGACACTTGATTACGTTTTCAGGCATGCAATCAGCATATCTTCACACGCATCGATATCACATTGTAGGTCTATGATAATGTTATAGTTTATCCTACTTCGTGCATGACAGAGCCTAGGCTACTGTCCCTGTTTTGTGTTCTCAGTGCTGCGGGTCATATGACGCGGGAACGCGATCGAATGTACAATATAGCTCTTGAAACAGGACAGCTTTTTGAATGGAACTGACTGTACACAATGTCCACTATTAGATTATTTTTAGGCCTTTGTTAATCTTCTATACAACCATAGCCATTTCTAGCCACTATAGTGAGATAAAATAGAAAGGGAGGTTATGTGGAGGAAGGAGGCAACGTTTGCATCAGATTGTGAGCAGCTAGCTGTATATATAATGCATATGGTGCAATGATTAATGCAATGTGTGCTTTGCATGCTATGTCAAAATTGCTACATATTTTATGACAACCTGGACTCGGGGGTAGACGTAACATATTAAAGGTAAATCTGGGACTCAACAATTAGTATGATATGTTACATTTCTTATGATATGTATTGATTTGGGGATGTCCATCATCCATTTCATATGATATGTTACGAATTACAATTGATATGATTGTTACAAATTGGAATTCATACAATATGTTACGAATTGCAATTTGTAAAACATATGTTACAAATATGGCGTATGACATTCCAATTTGTTGTGGCTAACGTTAGCTAGGTGGCTAATGCTAACATTAGCTGGGTGGCTAACGTTAGCTAGGCTAGGAGTTAGGTTAATGGGTTTGGGTTAGCTATCATGTTAAGTATTTGCAAAGTAGTAAGTAGTTGCTAAAATGCTAAAGTTGCCTGTGATGAGATTCGAACATGCAACCTTTGGGTTGCTATAAGTTCGCATTATAGGCCCACCCATCCACCCCGACCAAACAGCCTACTTTAGTTTTTGCATTAACTTTTCATGCTAAAGTTCCAAATATCTCTAACGGTCGCCCCAGTGGGAGTTTTTTTATTGAGCGTAATGTCAGAATGCACTCAGTTCCAAAATATGATTGTTACGCTACAGGACAGTTAACCCAAACTGCCCTCAAACCAAGGCACACTGCCTGCTAATTATAGGCTATGTTTCAACTTTTAATTTCAAATGATTTTCTAACAAGTTTTATTTTCTAACAACAGTTTGAATTTAGGTGTGTTCTGTCTCCTCTTTAATTAATATAGAAGTAGACCATTTCACTGTTGCGGACAATTTACATTTGATGCTTACTGAGTTGGACAAACTTTTTCCTCCCTGGTAAAAACAACTTCGGACATCTGTGCGTTCCTATTAAAGTAAGTGCCTTATTACGTTATAATTTTAGTTTCTGTATATCGTGTTGTCATTTTTACTGTAGCATACCGTATGTACTGTTGAAGTCGGAAGTTTACATACACTTAGGTTGGAGTCATTAAAACAAGTTTTTCAACCACTCCGCAAATTTCTTGTTAAACTATAGTTTTGGCAAGTCAGTTAGGACATCTACTTTGTGCATAACACAAGTCATTTTTTACAGACAGATTATTTCACTTATGATTCACTGTATCACAATTCCTGTGGGTCTGAAGTTTACATACACTAAGTTGACTGTGCCTTTAAACAGCTTGTAAAATTCCAGGAAATGATGTCATGGCTAATTGACATTATTTGAGTCAATTGGACCTGTGGATGTATTTCAAGGCCTATCTTCAAACTCAGTGCCTCTTTGCTTGACATCATGGGAAAATCAAAAGAAATCAGCCAAGACCTCCAACAATTGTAGACCTCCACAAGTCTGGTTCATCCTTTGGAGCAATTTCCAAATGCCTGAAGGTACCACGTTCATTTGTACAAACAATAGTGCGCAAGTATAAATGGGTCTTCCAAATGGACAATAACCCCAAGCATACTTCCAAAGTTGTGGCAAAATGGCTTAAGGACAACAAAGTCAAGGTATTGGAGTGGCCATCACAAAGCCCTGACCTCAATCCTATGGAAAATTTGTGGGCAGAACTGAAAAAGCGTGTGTGAGCAAGGAGGCCTACAAACCTGACTCA
Source organism: Salvelinus fontinalis (assembly GCF_029448725.1). Lineage (NCBI taxonomy): Eukaryota > Metazoa > Chordata > Actinopteri > Salmoniformes > Salmonidae > Salvelinus > Salvelinus fontinalis. The sequence continues at coordinate 34,487,546 of NC_074687.1, read as the reverse complement.
TTTACACCAGCTCTGTCAGGAGGAATGGGCCAAAATTCACCCAACTTATTTTGGGAAGCTTGTGGAAGGCTACCCGAAATATTTGACCCAAGTTAAACAATTTAAAGGCAATGCTACCAAATACTAATTGAGTGTATGTAAACTTCTGACCCACTGGGAATGTGATGAAAGAAATAAAAGCTGAAATAAATAATTCTCTCTACTATTATTTTGACATTTCACATTCTTAAAATTAAGTGGTGATCCTAACTGACCTAAGACAGAGAATTTCTACTAGGATTAAATGTCAGGAATTGTGAAAATCTGAGATTAAATGTATTTGGCTAAGGTGTATGTGAACTTCCGACTTCAACTCTATGGAGCATAATGTATTTACTGTTTTATTCACGTTTTCAAGTCCTGGTGACAAATCATGCATTCCGATTCTTGCATAGATTTTAATGGACACATATGATGTGTGCACTGATTATGATGAGCTAATGCTAATCTATGTTTGGCACCATTTTTGTTGACATCATACAATTCATTCTGGTTGTCACGTAAACATCTTTCCAACCAAAGATGTTATAACAAAATGAGGTGAAGTGATGGTTCGCTTCTCTTTCGAGTAAACATCCGGAAGTGAATGGTGGAAGTGAATGATGGTAGATGACACTCCCCCCTTCAACATGCATACTGTAAACAGACCCAACTCATCTTGTAACCTCATGTCATTGGTTGACGTGAAAAAACAAACATGGCGGGGCGCACAAACTATCCATCGATTTTTAGAAAGGGTTTTACTAAATGATTTAGGTCACTGGTGAAGTGACCTGTGATGTGATGAATTGTAAATAGTAATTGCTATTAGCTAACTCATATTATGGTTTCTGTCAGCCGAGAGTTGGCTAAATATGACCGCTTGTGTTAGGTCATTCTTTCTTCAGTTGGCGCTATGACTAATGTAGCCTACATTTTCTGGGTTTGGATGAGAATTGTGTTATGCTGTTGCTTCTTCTGTGAATGTCTGACCATTGCATCCAAAAATAAACTGCTCACATTGAGGACATAACGTTGTAAATACTGTTTGTGCAAAAAAAATCTGTGAAAAAACAGTGTCCTGCTCAAACGCTGACTGTTGCATCAATCGTAACTGGACTTTTTAAAAAGTGTTCTAATCACATCACTTTGAGCACACGCTGCAGGGACCACTGTAGAATGATCACACCCGTGTGTTCGTACGTGTCAAAGGGTTAAGTAACCGGTCTCGTATAACCATACCAAACGTAACATATCATACTAATTTGAGTGTCCCGGATTTACATTTACTATGTTACGTCTAGTCTATGAGACTAGTCTTTTTATGCAGGAAGATTGTTAATGTGAGAATCCCCTCCACTAGATTATTTGAGTATTTCTGTGATGTAAGAACAGAACATCTGATGAGGCTATATTTTACCCTATTTTGGTTGTTTATGTTTCAGTATAGGTTTGCTTATGAAGTGATTCTGACCTGGGCTCTGAAATCACAGTTGTATTGCCTGGATATTTTATTATGTAGATGGTCACAGGTAAAATAAAGGAAACGCTTGAGTAAATGGGGGATAGAAAGTATATTGAGAGCAGCTGCTTCCACACAGGTGTGGTTGCTGAGTATATTAAGCAATTAACACCCCATCATGCTTAGGTTCATGTATAAAAATGTGCCCGGTTGCCCATTATTTTGTCAACCATGGCTAGAAGAGATCTCAGTGACTTTGAAAGAGGGGTCTCAAAGGAGCATAGGGGGGTTTAAAGGGTGTGTTTCAGTCACCAGATCTCAACCCAATTGAACAGTTATGGGAGATTCTGGAGCGGCACCTGAAACAGCGTTTTCCACCACCATCAACAAAACACCAAATGATTGAATTACTCATGAAAGAAAGGTGTCGCATCCCTCCAATAGAGTTCCAGACACTTGTAGAATTTATGCCAAGGCGCATTGAAGTTATTCTGGTGGCTCGTGGTGGCCGATTGCCCTATTAAGACACTTTCTGTTGGTGTTTCATTTATTTTATTTTGGCAGTTACCTATACATTCTGATACATTCATGCATAGCACCTGTATGGCATGTTATTTGCCTATCATTATGCAAAGGCATATATAATGATCTGTTGTACAGTAGATTTCACTTTTGTTTTCTTTAACTGAACAACAACACAGATACTTGTTTATTTTCGGGACATCCCAAAGAAAGCAGTTAGTTTGACAAAAAAGACGTTTTTAGATATTGCTTGTTGGCACTCAAGGATTCCGTTTGTGTGTGTGTGTGTGGCGGTTTTGTTTGAAACAAGGCACATGCTGCTGGCATCTGCCCTGAGAGACATATGTGCTTATCACTCTGCACTCCACAAAAGCCCCTTTGCACAGAGCAGGGAGAGGTGGGGGGCAAAGACTCAAGTCATCTCCTGAGTCAAAGCTTAATTTCCTTAGCATTAGGCAGAGTGCAGTCAGTGCATAGTAAACAGGGCCTAGCTAGGCCACATAACAGATGAGATTGAACTAAAGCAATCTACTCGCTTTACCTGAATGGGTTTCCCCCAATCAGGACTTTGACCTCAACAGAGGGTAAATGTCAGTTACACAAACACCTCACCTCAATGCTACTTGATCTGCACCTGGCACACCGTCGTGGCGGAGCTATGTTGATGTTATTTTGAGGACGTGGCAAGTTTCATTGCTCGATTGCCTGGGTCATAATTTTCTGCAGGTTGCAGATAGAAATATCACGAATAGAGCAGCTGACATCTGTTCTACATAATCTAGGCCTATTCCTGTCTGAACACTTCACAAGACTGTGTCCTACTGATCACATCCCTACAGTATAATGCTAGCGGTTTAGAATTTTGGTGGCCTGTTGATAGGAAAGGCCCAATGCAAAGGTTGTGGCATGGGCAGATTGCTTGTGCTAAGGATACCATAGCTGGATGGGTGCCTGGAGAACGGTTAATTACACTACCCCTGTATCTTTTAAACTAGTTGTACATTTGATTGGAGGGAAGGAAAAGAAAGTCTGCTGGGTTGTTGTCACACTTTCAAAGAAACTCTCTTGTCTGTTGAATTATATCTTAATTTGCCAGTTTCTCAGAATTAAGTCCAGAATTAATTGTTTTGTTTAAAAGTAGTAAAGGAGTGCACACATGCTTTCTCTTTCTTTATCTCACTTTCTCTTGCTCTCTCTCTTTATATAGGCTTACATCTATAGGCCTACGTCTCTCTCACACACTCACACACACATCATGAAATACACCAACTAAACTATGGTGTGTTAAGTCATAATGCGTGTTCAAAGGATTGTCAGTAGGGCCATGTTTATGGGCATTACATGCTTTGCCCATAGGCGTGTCAGACTAAGGCCAACGGGGCCCTGTCACACACAGCTGGCTCTGGATGGGGAGCCAGTCTACGTCCCATATGGAACCATATCCCTATTCCGAATGTGGTGCACTAGGTCAAAGTAGTGCACTATATATCGATTAGGGTGATATGTACATTGTAGTCTATAGGGGATTAGTGTCACGATCGTGTGGCGGATTAACGGACCAAAATGCAGCAGTTGGAAAATATGCCATCTTCTTTTATTTTAACACGAAGATGAACACGACACAAAAACACTTTAACAAAACAACAAAATAACAAAACGACCGTGAAGCTACAAACGTTGTGCACAAACATACAGGCTACTAACGTTCTTACATAGACAATTACCCACAACCAATGAGAGCCTATGGCTACCCTAAATAAGGCTCCCAATCAGAGACAACCGAAATCAGCTGTCTCTAATTGGGAACTCATTCAGGTAACCATAGACTCTCCTAGATGACTAACCAACATAGACAACGCTAGACATCTACACTCAACACAAAACCATATACTTCACCCCATAACCCCTTTTCCAAATAAACACCCAAAACCAACAAAACATCAACATTCCCCATGTCACACCCTGACCTAACAAAAATAATAAAGAAAACAAAGAATAACAAGGCCAGGGCGTGACATAACCCCCCCCTTGAGGCGCGAACTCCGGGCGCACCATACACAGTCTAGGGGAGGGTCTGGGTGGGCTCCCCTCCACGGTGGCGGCTCCGGCTCTGGTCGTAGTCCCCACGTCACCACAGTACCTAACCACCTCCTAGGCTTCCTCCAAACGACCCCCCTCCACATTAACCCCATTGCATTAAGGGGGAGTTCCGGACTAAGGGACAGCTCCGGACTAAGGACCAGTACCAGGGTAAGGGGCAGTACCAGGGTCAGGGGCAGTACCAGGATAAGGGGCAGCACCAGGGTAAGGGGCAGCACCAGGGTAAGGGGCAGCACCAGGGTAAGGGGCAGCTCCAGGGTAAGGGGCAGCTCCGGACTGAAGAATGGCAGCTCCGGACTGAGGGACTGCAGCTCCGGACTGAGGGACTGCAGCTCCGGACTGAGGGACGGCCCATGGCTGGCTGACAGATCTGGCTGCTCATGGCTGGCTAACTGATCTGGCTGCTCATGGCTGGCTGACGGATCTGGCTGCTCATGGCTGGCTGACGGATCTGGCTGCTCATGGCTAGCTGACGGATCTGGCTGCTCATGGCTAGCTGACGGATCTGGCTGCTCATGGCTAGCTGACGGATCTGGCTGCTCATGGCTAGCTGACGGATCTGGCTGCTCATGGCTAGCTGACGGATCTGGCTGCTCATGGCTAGCTGACGGATCTGGCTGCTCATGGCTAGCTGACGGATCTGGCTGCTCATGGCTAGCTGACGGATCTGGCTGCTCATGGCTAGCTGACGGATCTGGCTGCTCATGTCTGGCTGACTGAACTGGCTGCTCCTATCTGGTTGGCGGCTCTGGCAGATCCTGTCTGGTTGGCGGCTCTGGCAGATCCTGTCTGGTTGGCGGCTCTGGCAGATCCTGTCTGACGGACGGCTCTAGCGGCTCCTGTCTGGCTGGCGGCTCTAGCGGCTCCTGTCTGGCGGACGGCTCAGTGGGCTCATGGCAGACGGGCGGCTTTGCAGGCTCATGGCAGACGGGCGGCTTTGCAGGCTCATTGCAGACGGATGGCTCAGATGGCGCTGGGGAGACGGATGGCTCAGATGGCGCTGGGGAGACGGATGGCTCAGATGGCGTTTGGCAGACGGGCAGTTCAGTCATCGCTGTGCAGACGGCATACTCCTGCCAGCTGAGGCGTACTGTAGGCCTGGTGCGTGGTGCCGGGACTGGTGGCACCGGGCTGGGGACACGCATCTCAGGGCTAGTGCGGGGAGCAGGAACAGGGCATACTGGACCCTGGGAGCGCACATTAGGCCTAGTGCGTGGTGCCGGAACTGGTGGTACCGGGCTGGGGACACGCATCTCAGGGCTAGTGCGGGGAGCAGGAACAGGGCATACTGGACCCTGGGGACGCACATTAGGCCTAGTGCGTGGGGCCGGAACTGGTGGTACCGGACTGGGGACACGCATCTCAGGGCTAATGCGGGGAGCAGCAACAGGGCACACTGGACTCTCAAGGCGTACTATAGGCCTTGTGCGTGGTACCGGTACTGGTGGTACCGGGCTGAGGACCCGCACATCAGGGCGAGTACGGGGAGAAGGAACAGTGCGTACAGGACTCTGGAAACACACAGAGGGCTTGGTGCGTGGTGTAGGCACTGGTGGTAATGTGCTGGAGACACGCACCACAGGGCTAGTACGTGGAGGAACAACAGGGCTCTGGAGACACCCAGGAAGCTTGATGCGTGGTGTAGGCACTGGTGGTAATGGGCTGGAAACACGCACCTCAAAGCTAGTACGGGGAGCAGGAACAGTGCGTAAAGGGCTCTGGGGACGCACCTTAGACCTAGTGCTTGGTGCCGGAACTAGTGGTACAGGGCTGGGGACATGCATCTCAGGATGAGTGCACAAAGTAGAAACAGGACACACCGGGTTGTGAAGGTGTACTGGAGACCTGGTGTGTATAGCCGGCATCAAATCTTCCGGAACTTTAACACGAGTTTCAGGCTGAGTACGAGGAACTGACACAGGTGGCATCGGACAGCTAATACGCTCCTCAGGAAGAATGCATTGCATACTCTGCCAAACCAACAGCTCTCTCTCTTCACTCTCCTCCAATTTCGTCAACAACTCTTCGAATGTCTCATAATCTCCCCTTCGTTCACTCTCCTCCAATCTGTCCAATAATTCCTCGACACACTCAGACTCACCCCTCAACTTCGCCGACTGCTCCAAGTGCCCCCCTCCAAAAAAAATTTTGTGCTGTCTCTTGGGCTTCCTCCCGTGTCGCCTTGCTGCCTCTATCCCTGCCTTGGGGCAGTGATATTCCCCTGGCTGTGACCAGGGTCCTCTCCCGTCTAGAATTTCCTCCCAACTCCAGAAATCCTTTGGTGGTAGGTCCTGTTGCCGCCTTCCATGCCGCTTGGTCCTAGGGTGGGTAATTCTGTCACGATCGTGTGGCGGATTAACGGACCAAAATGCAGCAGTTGGAAAATATGCCATCTTCTTTTATTTTAACACGAAGATGAACACGACACAAAAACACTTTAACAAAACAACAAAATAACAAAACGACCGTGAAGCTACAAACGTTGTGCACAAACATACAGGCTACTAACGTTCTTAAATAGACAATTACCCACAACCAATGAGAGCCTATGGCTACCCTAAATAAGGCTCCCAATCAGAGACAACCGAAATCAGCTGTCTCTAATTGGGAACTCATTCAGGTAACCATAGACTCTCCTAGATGACTAACCAACATAGACAACGCTAGACATCTACACTCAACACAAAACCATATACTTCACCCCATAACCCCTTTTCCAAATAAACACCCAAAACCAACAAAACATCAACATTCCCCATGTCACACCCTGACCTAACAAAAATAATAAAGAAAACAAAGAATAATAAGGCCAGGGCGTGACAATTAGGGTGTGTTGTTTCCCTAAGGGGCTCAACATATGTTCTTATCTGTCAGTTGTACAACAAATAGGTTGTTGTTAATATTTGGTAAAAACACAATTGGTATTTAAGGGGTTGGCTATGTTTTGTCATAGATAAGTTGTTATCCCCTTTGTTCTCCTGATGTAGACCTAGACCTAGCAGACTTTTCAACATATTTAGGCTTACCCAAACAAACTCTATGCACCATTGGGCCAACAACCAAGCAGCGGGCATAGACATTTAACTGGTTGTTATATTCTGAAGTGCTGTGACCGGCGTGTTTTTCTATGCAGAAAAGGCCCATTTCACTCATAGGCCTCCACTGTTTCATATGTAAATTCTATTCTGTATTGTACAACAAAAGCCCCAAAATCCCGCCCTCTCCTCTATCTTGAATTTTAAGTAGTTCCTCTCTTCGACTAGAATTATCGCATTAGGCTACCCTTAGTGGCTCTTACAAGAGGAGGCCCTCAAAAGAGCGCAGTTAGAATGTGTACTGCTCATTACCAAAGGTTCTCTGGTCACATTAGGCAACAACGCCCCTCATTAAGACGTCCTAACCTTGCATCCTGAGCAGGGGACTGGAGCAGCACCCCATTCCATGTATTGTTGCCTCCAAGCAAATGATCAAACAAAGTTTACCAGCCAGAAACAAGCTACAGTAGAGACGAGCTACGTTAGAGACTAGCGACTGTAGAGACTAGCTGCAGTAGAAACAAGCTACGGCCTCCTTAAGCTACAGTAGAAAATGGTCTTCACAAAGATTCTGGGCATAAAACCAGCCACATACCTAGGATTGAAAAATTATGGTAACTTTCCCCAAGTTCCCAGGTTTTACAGAAATCCTGGCTGGATAATTCCCGGAATTGGGATGGAATAAACAGGAAATCTGGAATTCTCCAACCAGGATTTCTGAAAAATTTGGGAAAGTTACCGGAATTTTGCAACCTTACACATACCATGTTTGTCCGTCTCCCCTTAGTGTCCCCCTCTGTAGGGTGATATTAGGTTGATCTCCCTCATCTTTCTACCCTTTACTGTCCGGTGTAACTCTGTGTACTGCACTGTACCTCACCATAATTACAGAAAGGTCTTTCCACCCCCATGTGCTCGCTATCCAAATATAATCTCTCTATGTGACCTGCCTCAACATGATTCATTAATGGCTCTCTGATGGAAGTTTGTCTGCCGCCGTATCACATATACCACCATAGAGCCCCCGTCTTGCGGTTAGATCGTTTCCTGGGGTTTGTCTGCTCTCTCCTTTTTCTCAAGAGTTTTAAAACTCAAAAAATACCCCCGTATATCAGGTTGTGATCTACAAAAGGGATGCTTGTCCGACAAAAGACCTGGCCTCTCAGTCAACAAAACGAACCACCATCCCACTCGTAGCATGCTAAAGAGTTGCCATAACAAATAGCAGACAGCGGTACGGGACGGTTTGTTTGTTGTTTCTTCAGATCGTTATCAGAACTCTTACAGTGTGCTCTGTGGGACAGCACTCACTGCTGTCATTTTCACAAATGAAAAAGGTGCATGGTTGACTTATCTACAACTGGTTTGTTGACCTTTCTTTTAACACAGGTTCCATAACCGGATAAATACTTTGACCTCAAATTGGATCATCTGACTTCTTTTATTATCTTGCAGTGCTCACTGAGGTGGATTACAGAAACCGAGATGGTGTTACAGGCCATAGCACTGTGCTTGTATGAATTATTTACATTCAACAGTTGTAACTGTGAAGTCAAAATTGTTCACTTTAAAAGGGCAAATGATTTGGAAATCATACAAATGCCTTGTTTCCCCATGGTTTGTTCCTCCATGCTCCTGTTGTTCCTCCTGTCAGAGAGAACATTCTGTTCTCATCTGTACTTAGAATAAGGCCCAAAGGAGCATGGAATTTAAAGCACTCATCAGACTCAACCTGCAGCCACCCATGGCACACACTGGGACCAAATGTAACACAACAGTTGGAGATACACAAGAAAGTTTTCTATGGAGAAGTGCTTTATGGGTTGGCATTCCAGGCTCATTTCACAAGAGGGAGTTTGATGTGACTCAAACGTAACTTTAGGACACCAAACTGTTTAGGGCACTTAACTCTATGGACTGCACTGGAGTAGCAATTACAGTCAATCGTTATGCTAGTAATTAGCCCACCAACAGGTATGAAAGTGTCAAAGGGGTACTTACCCCAAACCCCCATAATCAGCTGTCAGACTTTGGCATCCCGCCCTGTGTGTGTGAAGTCTGGGACCCCTTTAATAACAACAGGGTGCTATTTTGAAAGGCCTCCAAAACCAAGCACAATAATACACACACAGAGACAAAGAGACACACACTTGAACACACACACACAACTGCATATCCTGGAAATGCGGAGCCACAGAATATACACAGAAAGACAAAAAAATTGTTGCACTTGAATAGACGGAAAAGATCCCCCCTCTCTGAAAACAAATGGCCCGTTCTAAACCCCATGTTGTCCTAATGTTGTTCATCAGACACTAAGACTGCAGACTGCAGGCCCATTCATTCATACTGTAAAACAGCTAAACACAGTGATGAAGTCAGATCCCTTAATCCTGGCTGGAATGTCCGTCCAGCTCCGGCAGCCTCATGGGTCTCAGCACCAGTATGCTGCTTATCACTCCAACTGCAAACAAATGTGATGTTGTGGGCTCTAAAAGAGATCAGGGGGAACAATCCAATTTTCACCTGAAAACAGTCCTGTTTTGTTACAGTTTACTTTGAACAACTATTTGGCCCCTTGTTTGTTCCCAGGAGTAACAATTAGGCCTAAATGTTCAGAAATGAGGTGAGTGCTTTTCATGCAAATGCCATGATATTAATTGAAACTTTACTAGGGTGAAGAAAGAATGCACAAGTACTACACAGACTTCCATGTAGCCTACTTGTTTGTGTTTCTGAACTGTTAGTACTCTACCAAGGAGTTCCACCAATTCGGTCCCTTTTGAGATCTTTCACCTAATTTTAACATTCTGTAAAAGAGCACGTTAAACTTAATTTAAAAAAAAAAGTTTTCCCATCTCAAGAAGTTAAATAAAATAAAAATACTATAAATAGTGCCTATTAACCTTTTCACCCAACAAACAGGTGTGATCATTCTACAGTGGTCCCTGCAGCATATGCTCAAACCGGTGTGATTATTTAGAACGTCCAGTTTCGATTGACGCAACAATCAGCATTTGAGCTGGCCACACTGTTTTTTCACAGAAACATTTTGCACAAACACAGTCCTTACATAGTTCAGTCCAGAATGTGACCAGTTTATTTTTGGATACAATGTTCAGAGAAGTAGCTATCATCCAAACCAGAAAATGTAGGCTACATTTGTCCTAACGCTAACTGAAGAAAGATTGACGTAACACAAGTGGCCATATTTTTATTCTCGGCTGACAGAAACTACAATATGAATTAGCGAATAGCAATTACTATTTATAATTAATCACATCACGGGTGAGCTCACCATTGATTGAATTAATTCAGTAAAACACTTTCTAGAAATCGAAAGTAATCCGATGATGGGTAGTTTGTGCGCGCTTGTGCATGTTTGTTTTTTCGCATCAACCAAAGATGAGAGGAGACAAGATGAGTTTTATCTGTTTATGGTATGCATGTTGAAGGGGGTGTGTCGTCTACAATCATTCACTTCCGGAAGTTTACCCGAAAGATGAGTGAACCATTCCTTCACCTCATTATATCATCTTTGGTCTGATGGGTGTTTACGGAACACCTAGAATGCATTGTATAATGTCAACAAATATGGCACCACACATACACAGCTGGCAAATAGCTTAGCATTAGCTCATTATAATCAGTACAACCTTCAAAAAAGTATTTTACACACATCATAGGAGTCCATTACAATCAATGCAACAATCAGAATGCATTATTTGACATCAGTACTTGAAAACATTTGAATAAAACAGTAAATGCATTGTGCTCCATACATACATACATACATACATACATACATACATACATACTTTATGCGCCAACGACAACACGATATACAGAAAATAAGGAACTTACTTTGTATGTTTTAAAAGCGTTACATGGTCGCTGCCCGTATCATTTGCATAGTGCAGAAAATACACGAGAGTTCAGGGGCCTTGCTTAACAAAGTTAACCATTTTCACTGTAGTGTCCAAAATGTCTTTCAAGCTGTCAGGCATTCCCTTGGCAGCAAGAGCCTCTCGGTGGATGCTGCAGTGTACCCAAGTGGCGTTAGGAGCAACTGCTTGCACACGCATTACCACTCCACTATGTCTCCTGTCATGGCTTTTGCGCCATCAGTACAGATATCAACATGAGGAGCAGCTATGCTTGGCTACCGTTAGTGGAATTCCCACGAGAGAGTAATGGTTAATGTGATTGGATGTTAAATATTTGACTAGGCTACCTGTATTTGACATTTTGTTGTTATTATTTAGCTGAACACTAGATGGTTTAATTTTATTTTTGGCATTGAAATGAGGCTACTCAGGCGAGAGAAAAAGCTCACCCAAATGTATAGCTCCATTGGAAAATATAAATGGACTGTTTGAAAATGTGAAGGAGAAAAAAATTGCGCCTACCCCAGTTTGGGAATACCTGCTCTACACAATGACTCCTTGTTTTGTCACAAACTGAAATTAGACAAACTATTATAATTTTTACAACCAGGAAATGGCTGAGCAATTTCTGCATAATGTACCTTTTTAAAGCTAGTTTCCTGCAATTCCACACCTTTTGTCATGGCGCTGAGAAAATAATTGCACCTTCAAAGCGAATGTCTTGCAATTCTACACTTTTTTCCCATGGGGCTGAGAGACAATTTGCTGTTTTTAAGCTAATTTAAAGAAATTATACACATTTTACCATGGGTTATGCCTTGTTCTAATGCTATCCGAGTGACTCAAATATTATAACAAAATCAGTGGGGGCCCAATAACATTCAATTTTTAGAATTTTTGATTCTAACTATACTGACTGTACAGTTTTTATTTTGGTGATTGTTAATTCTCAAAGATTATCTTCTTTAAAAATAGACTGCTCTTTTTTCTACATGCTTCATATCTGGTTTCAGGTGTTTAAGTTTAAACAGAAAACGTTTTACTATCCCCCCCCCCCCAAAATGTCTCCATTATTATAATTATTTTCTTAATTTTTTGTAATTATGTTTTTTTGCAGTGGCGCACCCGATTTAGAAGCAGCGGTGCGCTGCTGCTAAATGCATATAGGGGAAACACTGTTTAAAATGCTGTTAAAATTCAAAATTTATGTTGCACATGTTCTACTTCAAATGTTAGGGGACTCAAAAGGCATTGATTTTGTGGAACAACCCACATAGCCTAGGCCAAATTTTATAGTTGATGAAGTTATCAAAGCCATAAGATGGGGCGGCAGGTAGCCTAGTGGTTAGAGCGTTGGGCCAGTAACCGAAAGGTTGTGAAATCTAATCCCAGAGCTGACAAGGTAAAAATTTGCCATTCTACCCCTGAACAAGGCAGTTAACTCACTGTTCCTAGGCCGTCATTGTAAATAAGAATTTGTTCTTAACCGACTTGCCTAGTAAAAATAAAGGTTAAAATAAGATGAGTCATCTATTTTGAGATCAGTAGTTGATTGTATGTGTGGATCTCTAAATATGAGCTATATTTATAACTGCACTTGTTTCACGTCTGTGGGGGGATTGCCTGTTACACCCTGTGGAGATGGAGCACAAGAGAAAGTGTCTTTGCTCCCTCTTTGGCATAATTTCAAATCACATCCCCCCTCCCACTTAATCCGGGTTGCCCAGCCTGCGCTGGAATGGACAAGATAATCAGACAGACTTGATGAGCTGGCAAAGTTTTTTTTTAAGCCATCTTGGTTGTACCACCAAATCTGAGGAAAATGCCTACAGTATGGCTCTTCAGTTGTTTAGAACCACCACTTGGGCATTCTAATTGCATTGCTGTAGTTTTCAATTAGGGTTTTGAAGATTATTTAGATATTCTGTTGACTCCCTGTTTGGACCAATGGATTAACCCCTAGTAAACATGCTGCTTGTGATTCCCAATGCCTCTCTGGGCCAAATATTTTGAGGAGTATAGTGGATACAGAAGCTCCTATGATGGAAGAAGGTTTAGGCTAGGGGTTGTCTAGAGTGAGTCTAGTCAAGCCTATTTGAGATTGTCAAAATGGAATGATGTTTATGTGTTGGCTCCCAGTCCATACAACATTGTCAAAGGTCCTGCCCAATCCAACTATCCCCCAGTAGTCAACAAACAAACTGACTTTTGAACAGGGCCCTTTTGTGATTTGTGCTGGCCCAGATCTGTAATGATGGTATTGGGGCTTCGACGAATGATGTGCATCTTCGGCTGTGCCTTCCTCCTCCTCCACCAGGCGTGGATGTGACAGTAATTCCGGCAGATTCCCTGTAATCCTGATAATGGCGATTTGTGTCTCCAGAACTAATCCCCTGGGTTTATCCCCACGAGTGGCAATTAGCAAATTAATTCCCCCCCCCAAAATACATTTCTTCATCCATGCCACCAGACACCCCACAGCACCATGTTTTTTAAAGAGGCATTATGCTGTTATTATTGTAACGTTTACACTTTTATGAATATGAATTAGGAAAATGGGTCTCTTCTTGGACTAGGGCCATGACTGAGTAATGGATTTGATGTGTTCAATGTAAGCAAAATGTCTTCATGTGGGCTATTTTGGAATGCATACAGTCAGTTAGGGATGGGCATTTGAAATGAATAATATAATTATTTTGGGGGGGAGGATAGTAAAAAAAAAAAAAGTCAAATGCCACAGGGTGCTATACCGCTATAACAGTAGCCTAGGCTAACAGCAAGAGTGAAAGTGAAGTCTGATGTTTGCCATCATAGAACCGATTCTGTTTCAACATTTTCTGATGAGTGTTTTGTATTGATCTGTGTCAGGTCTTGTGGACCTTCCGTTGGTGTGCGCCTGTAGGCTAATCGCTGAGGTGGGGGAAATAGCATACTGTTGTCAGGGCTGACTGGAGGGCTAAATGAAGTATGATAGTAAAATGCCTTTTTATATCAAATGCACCCCATAACCTATAGCCCATGAGTGTCAGCGTTCTAGGTGAATGGATAAGGCGGAGTCAGGCGCAGGACACAGGTATGACTAAAAATCTGAGCTTTACTCAAAATAAGCAATGTTCCAACAAGGATAAACATAAATATCCAGAGCACATAAAAGAAACCACTTAACAACGACAATCACGCACAAAACAAAAGGGGAAGCCAGAGGGTTAAATAAGGAACATTGATTATGGAATGGAAACCAGGTGTACAATGAAGACAAAACAAAAATGAAACATGGATCGGTGGTGACTAGAAAGCCGGTGACGTCGACCCCCGAACGCCGCCCGAACAAGGAGAGGGACCAACTTCGGCGGAAGTCGTGACATTGAGAGAGAAAATTAGCTTGAAAAATAAAACCAATCACTTTGTCCGTCCTCAGAACTGTAGGCTACATTTACTGTATGCATCTGAAAACAATATCAAAGCCACATAACGTCTGAAGCAGCAGTAGCTCAATGCACCGTAGGCTACATAGCTAAACACTACATTCAAATACAAGTTTGTTATTTTATTAAAAGGTCCAATGCAGCCATGTTTATCTCAATATGAAATGATTTCTGAGTAACAATTAAGTACTTTACTGTAATTTTTTTCAATTAAAATGGTAAAAAAGAAACAAAAATAGCTTCTTAGCTAAATACAATTTCTCATGCAAGAATTTTGCTAGGGGTGGTTTGAGACAGAGGCCTAATGTGAGGGATGTGTAACTTGCAAACTAGCTGTTTTTGGCAGAGAGGAGGGCAAACTATTTGTTATTGGTCTATTAAATTATAACATCTAGTGAAATCACCAGGTGGTCCAAAAATCCCATCCAGCCAAACAAGCAGACATTTTCAAACAGCTCTTACACTAAAAGTACATTATCATAACTTTCACAATTTCACAGTATTATTCCAACCTCGAACCAACCTCCAACCTAGTGTGGAAATATATATAAAAAACAGGGAAATTACATTTTGGACTGCTCTGCCCCTTTTAATTTAGGAATGTCAAATGTCATGGCATATCCTTGTGTCTAACAATGTATCATGGATAATTTAATTTAGACAAAGATGTTAAAATGTAAAAAAAAAAATATAAATATAAAATGAATACTCTCACAAGTGTTCGAATACTGAACGTATGTTCGGATATTCGATTAACCGCGCCCATCCCTAAGTCAGATGCTATCTTCCCCATAGCAGTGCTGATCTGTGAGGATGTTATTCTCATTGGTTGAGGCAAAAAAAATTGTGAAGAAATGTTTTGGAATAAGTGTCTAAGATGTCCCATTGTCAGGAACATTAGTGAACAGACTGCAAACACATGGTCAAACTGTGACCCCACAGAGGTAGCCTACAGTAAATGGTGTCTGTACTGTATGCCCAGTACAGCTTGTTCAGCACAAGCAGTTGTGGCGCTCCAACTCATCCCCGAGCTTGTTTCTTGCTTGGCGCCAACAGTCTCTCTTACTCAACTTGCGTGACCAGTTTCCAGATCTCTGCCCCCTGGGCTCAGAGCATTCCATGTTTAGCTATCCTGTTTAGTTGTCCCTCATAATTGATTGTCAGAACAAAACGGCACTGTAGGTCCCGACTCCCTTGTCCCTGGCCCTGTTCGATATGAGCAGAATGAAGAGACTAAGAGAGCCCCCTCTGTGTCTCAGGGGGCCCTTGGCTCTACTAACATGTGGCAGGTGACTTCTTTCTTTCTTCTCGCTCTCAGTCTCTCTCTTCTGTCTCTGATTCTCTGTCCCTTTCTGTCTCACTCTCTCTCAAAATATCTCTTTGTACTTTTTAAATTATGCATTTCTTATTTTTAATTAAGGATGTGTGTGTCTTTTTACACCCCGAAGACAAAATGTGTTAAGAATAGACTTTACAATAGATTACGTAGGTTAAACAGTAGCATTTTATCCTATTTGAGCTGAATCAAGCCGACAAGCCTATTTATAGAAAGCTTTCTAAACTGTTAGTTCTCCTATATTTGGCACACGTAGAGAGATGAGAGAGAAAGACCTTTGCATGTTCATTGGTTTGTGTCAGAGCCTCTTTTCCCTGCCTTAACAAGCAGAAGTGTCACCATTGTCAAACCACACCCACCATATCCTTTTGTTTTCAGTCACTGTTACCACTTGAGGTTTTGTCAGGGTTAACCATGACCACAAGCTCATATTGTTGTGGTTTCTTAAACCATATGGCACTCTCAGGCTATGTTTTGCACTTTATATTCAAAATCCTTTTTCCTGTTGTTTAGATAAGTCTCAAGGATTATACCTAAAATACAAATTATTTTTGTTTAGCCTTTTTGGTGTTTGAGATTATATAGTGAATAAGTTCCTTAAGCAGTAGGCCCTAAATCTTATCCAGGGATGAATCAACCTGTGGTGCCTGGCGCCTCGCAGGTTCATGTTTATATTTTCATTGTCATGTCTATGGCTCAGTGAATGAGGATAGCCTGACCTTTCTATGGTTAACTATGCGTGACAGTACATTATTGGAAATTGTTTGATTGACTTGTGTGCTTTGTACAGCTTGGAGCATACTGTCAATAGGGGCTGTATTTTACTAGCTGCAGACTAGAAGATTTCATGCCTAGGTTACTTATCAAAATGGATGGGGTGGGGGTGCAGTGGGCTAAATTATTGTCATGTGTTGTGATTCAGTACAGTAAATGACATTCGACTTATTTCACCGCTGCTGATTCGGTTGAAAACGACACTCTTCTCTCTGAATGGGAATTCTATCCCATTACCCTCCTGGACCTATCAAACATAATCATTAACAAATCATATCACAATCAGCCAGGGCCAGAGATTTTCCCACACAGCATTTGAAGACTGTGTGTGTGTCAGTTTCTAGAGGCACTCGAGTTGTCACCACTGGTTAATTACAGGGCTGTGGTAAGGCTTCACACTGTGGAGGGAGGCTGGCTGATGAGAGATGGCTCTGTTAGTGATCACTGCAGCCCTGGAAGTGGCCTTTAATGCCTCCGTCCTGTAATTGTCCTGCAGTGAGTGGAGAGTTACATCATCCGTGCATTGCATCATGAGAGCAATAGATTAGTAGTAGATTAAAAGGACATATGATGTTACACTGTAGACAGGGCTGTCCCAAAATGAACTATGTTGATGTGCAGGACACAGTAGGCTTCTTTTATGTATTGATTCATGTCTGTGGTTTGGTGTTTGAAACGCTCTTCAACCGATTCTCCCAAATGATTTATTAACACGTTCACCTTACAACAGGAATGCTGTTCGACCTTCACCTCAAAGTCTTTTGATCTAGTGTCTCCATCTCTCTGTTCCTCAGGGGCTATCCTAGGCCGGTCAGAGACGCAGGAGTGTGTCCACTACAACTACAACCCCAACCCTGCTGCCATCCAGGAGAACCGGGGTAACCGCAGTGGCATCGAGACGTGTGCCGGGGAGAAGGACAAGCGGAGACACTGCTTTGCCACCTGGAGGAATGTGTCGGGAACCGTAGATATCGTCAAGCAGGGCTGCTGGCTGGATGATACCAACTGCTATGACAGGTAGGGCCTATTGCATCAGGGTTCTGTGGGGGTGGGTTGAATAACATGTGTGATCTGTTACAACACACCAATGACACACGGTGGAATAACTAAATGTATCATTGGTGTTTTGGAATGGATGACAAATGTTATCAGTATAATCAGTGAAGACTACTCTTATAGGCCTATCTAGTACCTCCATTCTGTGTGAGGACTTGGTCGTCCCATGAAGATGATGTGAAAGGTGTCGAATGGGGAGGACGAAAAATCATGAACGTGGTTCCTTGCAGGCTACACATTTTAAAAAATGTCAGCATTAGCACTCTCAACTTGTTCTAACAGCTACACTACTGCGATAAACAATTGAGCTTCTTCAGTGTTTTTTTTAAACAAGCTAGGCCTAGATGTTTGCATATTGCACATTTGTCCTGTGAGCCAGAACAGACAGAAAGAGATGGATGAAATGTTTCCTCACTCAGGGTTTTATATATATATATATATATATCACCTGATGTTTAAGTGTAACACTTTAGCCCCTCTTCACTTGTGTAAACATGTTATTGCTGTTAAGCTTAGCTCCCCCTCCATTCCACCAAATTGTGATGTTATCTGCCCAGCTATCCATCCAGCATGTCAGCTAGCGTTGCCAGAAACATTCTCTGTCATAGCGTGCGAGAACCCAGGCCCAGAAAGGCCAATTTACACGGCGGGTCTTGTCTTAGCATGCCACTGAACCCGTTTACCTTCCATCTGCAGTAACCAAATCGATGTGTTTTTGAAGTGTGGCATGCTGCCATGTGATTCCTCAATGTAGAGCAACTGGTAGCTCCGACCGTGCGGCAACTTACGTGTGTATACTCTACATGTAAACAACAGCCAAATGTTTTTTTCAAACATAGTTTGGAGTGAATACGGCTAATTTTGTTTCTGCTTCGGTTAATAAGCTTGTTTATCTAGTCAGGGATGTTTAGAGAACGGAGTGTAGCTTTGATAGGGTTTAATGGAATGTAAGTTTGTCAGTTAAATATAGAATTCATTATTTTTTTACTTCATTTTTTCTTGATTTGACTGAGTTCCAAACTTACGAGGTGAAACACAAAAGTACTTTTTTTACAGGAAGTAGCCTTCTGTACCTACAGCAACATCATATTTTTACAACCATTATATTACTATTCCTGTAGAGCTCCAGTCTAAAGCTCAAGGACAGTTTCTGAAATACCAAATTTTCCTTAGATATACAATTGTAACCCAAAGAAACAAAATAAGTTCCAAAAAGAGTTTAGAAAAGGGAAGGTTTGCTAAGCTATTGGGCCCCGAAGGGACCAACATTTTACTACATTGTTATGACAACATTGTCGCTCTCTTTTCCAGAACTGAATGTGTGGAGACGAAGGAAAGTCCAGATGTGTTCTTCTGCTGCTGTGAAGGAAACATGTGCAACCAAAAGTTATTCTACACCCCCGACAACACACAAGCTGTTCAGAGTAAGTCGTGTGTGTGCGCATGCTTGTGTTCCTTTATGTAGTGACACCATATCAACTGAAAAATATGTTATGCTCAAATCTGACGTCCTTGCCTTTGTCCGGAGCATGACCTTTTGACTTTTGTTACGACATGAAACAAAATAAATAACCCAATATGTTAGTCATCTTTATTCTCTCACGTTACATAACGCTGACGCTCTGCATAACCGCTCTGCATAACCGCTCTGCATAACCGCTCTGCTTCGTCAAATCTGCTCCATATTCCGGGAAGTGTGCGGCGTAATGTGATGTTCCTAGTTCCAGTGAGTGTGCAGTGAATTCCGGCATGTGCCATGGTGTGTCTGACCGTGTCCTGTGTGGCTTCCTGTGTGTCATTCATCAGGGATTGCTGTGTCTTTAAGATTAAAAGGGGATGATCTGTCCTCCTTATCCCCGTTGAGTTAACGGGCCTCACTGCTAAACATCCTCTTAGCAGGAGGAGGAATGCAGTGACTCAGAGGAGGTGTAGCTAGCTGGGTCTGGGCACACTGACATCAGCTTCCTCCACTGGTGCTGCTCGCTCTGCCAAGCAACAAATCTTCCTGGAACTCAATCTACATTCTTCCCGTAATTTTTGATAAAAAAAAGATATGTAATAATCTGATGATATCCTCAAAGAATGCAGAACAGAAACATCTAATCAGAAATCTCTTAATGTTCCTTGGTTCTGGAATTTCTTGGTCCTGGCAAAACATGTTTTTTATTACCACATCCTCAGTTGAGTACAAAGAAAAGAGAAATATTATCAGTGATCAGAAATGCCTTAATGTTGTGGTTGGGTTACTCCTTTTCCTCTTGTGCTATTGTTGCTCAACAATGAACAGAATTGCCCTTTTCAGAATAGTCATATTAATTAATGGGGAAAGTATTTGTGTGTTCTTGCATTGGAGTCAGATAGAGGTTATACAATAGTTACACTCACTGGTCATTTTATTAGGTACACCCATCTAGTACCGGGTCGGCCTCCGGAATAGCCTGAATTCTTCGGGGTGTGGCGTTCAATAGTTGCTCAATTGGTATCAAGGGACCTAACATGTGCCAGGAAAACATTCCCCACACCAGTACACCACCGCTACCAGCCTGTACCATTGATACCAGGCTGGATGGGTCCATGGACTCATGCTGCTTACCCGAAATCTTGACTCTGCCATCAGCATGATGCAAAAGGAACCGGACTTTGTTGGAGCAGGCAATGTTTTTCCAATCCTCAATTGTCCAGTGTTGGTGATCACATGTCCACTGGAGCCGCTTCTTCTTGGTTTTAGCTGACAGGAGTGGAACCTGGTGTCTGCTGCAATAGCCCATCTGTGACAAGGATCGAGGAGTTGTGCATTCTGAGATGCCGTTCTGCACACCACTGTTGTACTGTGCCATTAATTGTCTGTTTGTGGCCCGCCTGTTAGCTTGCACAGTTCATGCCATTCTTCTTCGACCTCTCTCATCAACGAGCTGTTTTCGCCTACCTGACCGCTGCGGACTGGATGTTTTTTGTTTGTCGCTCCATTCTTGGTGAAAAGCCCAGGAGGGTGGCCACTTGGCAGGTGCGCCGGATCAAGTATTCTGAAATACTGGATACGGCGCGCCTGGCACCGACAATCATACCACACTCAAAGTCGCTTAGGTCACTAATTTTGCCAATTCAAACAGTAACTGAATGCCTCAATGCCTGTCTGCCTGCTTTATATAGCAAGCCACGGCCACGTGACTCACTGTCTGTAGTAGCAGTACATTTTTGTGAATGGGGTGGAGTACCTAATAAACTGGCCACTGACTATATATTAAAGCTTTGGGTGGGGAGATGGGCTCTACTACAGTACATTAGGCATGCCTTTCTCCCTCTGCTTATTCAACTAAACATGTACGTATTTGCAGCAGTGACTAACTAGATGTGGAATTCCCTGGATATTTGGAATGAAAAACTCGGTCGGTGCCTTACTATCGTATCGAGCATAAGGCTCTGCACATGCTCACAGCTGCTTTTTTTAACCTAGCAACAGGGCCTATCTGGGGATCAACCATGCAGGAGTGGATAGAAAGAGGGAGAGAACGGGAGAGAGCTTGACCTTCTGACCAGAGCGGCTCCATGCCTGAGTGGCGTGTACAGTGTGGTGATCCTATTGCCCTGGGGGCGAGGTGGGGGTGTGGAGAGCAGGGAGCACGCAGTAGGCAAGAGGAGGCATGTTGGAGAGTGGGGGGGGGGGGGGGGGGGAGTTGGGTCTGATGTATTTTTCAGCTCAAAGAGGCTAATCCGGGTTCTTATCCCACTTGCAGCTAAAGTGGAGCACTGGGCAGAGAGCTGGGAGAGGGGGGGGGGAGAGATTGGTATAGAGGGGGAGGGGCATGGCAAGGGGGGGTTGTGGCAGGCAGGCAACAGCAGTATCACAAACAGTGCCCCCTCTTTAACCACGCAATGTTACTACCTATTGCCAGTTCAGCTGAGGTCCCCCACATAGAGCAGTAACGATACACACATACACACACTGGATGTCACGCTGGCAGGCGAGGGAAGGGGTATCCACCGCAGCGGTGAAACGAGTCCGTGTTGAGATTACAGGTCTCTCTTTCATGAATCCCTGTAAAGGGCCTGTGCCAGGATGGGTGCCTGCGAACCAAACAGGCTTTAGACAGATACACTAACTCACTCAATCACCAAGCCTGTGGCCCCACAGTTTACAGGGCTACTAGATTAAAGTGAGTTTTTACTGAATCGTTAGGGATCAAATCATCTGACTTCAGAGTACTGTCTCTGTGTTCAGGTTTCGTGTGTGTGTGTGTGTTCGTTTAACTATTCTTGTGAATACCAGAAGTCCTCACAAGGATAGTAAAACAAGGATAATTCGGACAAGTGGGGACATTTTGCCGGTCCCCACGAGGAAGAATACTATTTTAGGCTTAGGTTTACAATTAGGGTTAGAATTAAGGTTAGGGGTTACGGTTAGGAGTAAGGGTTAGGTATAGTTTTAGGGGTTTGCGGTTAGGGAAAATAGGATTTTGGCTGGGAATCAATTCTTTGGTCCTCACAAGGATAGCAATACAAAACTGTGTGTGTGTGTGTGTGTGTGTGTGTGTGTGTGTGTGTGTGTGTGTGTGTGTGTGTGTGTGTGTGTGTGTGTGTGTGTGTGTGTGTGTGTGTGTGTGTGTGTGTGTGTGTGTGTGTGTTAGAGCTGGGCGATATGAACAAAACCCATATCACGATAAATTGACTGAATTATCACAATGAAACGTTAAGTTTATAACGATGTACACCAAAGTTATTTTTTTTATTACATTACCCTTTAAACTACTACTATTACTTTTAATGTTGTAACTATCAATTGTCACATTATCAAGCACCCATATTAGCAAATGTATTTAATTTCAAACTTCGCATTTCTCTAGTAGGTTATTTATCTTAATGAACAATATCAGCACTATGTCCACGATAAATGGTCAGTTTGGTCAGTTTATCATCCCAGCTCTAGTGTGTGTGTGTGTGTGTGTGTGTGTGTGTGTGTGTGTGTGTGTGTGTGTGTGTGTGTGTGTGTGTGTGTGTGTGTGTGTGTGTGTGTTTTCGTGCGCGCATGTGTGTGTGACTGAGAGCGAGATATCCTCTTGATTTAACCGTCACACCCATTGACACTAAGCCCGGATAGATTTGGCTGATTCCCAGCCCCAGAGAGACCCAGCTAGAAATGCATTTTATAAAAATGACATCAGACAGCTAGAGTTGAGCCCATATCAGCCCTACATTATGAACACAGAGACCGCAACACATAACCCATTTAGTTTTTCACATTCTTGGCAAAGTTATTAACAAAATACTCTTTCAGCACTCCTTGATTTTGAGTACATCCTACAATAGTCCTTTTGTCCAGGCATAATCTAGATTGATCTAATTTTACTCTCTCTGTCTTTCTATCACTCTCTTTCCCACTCCCTCCTTCGCTCACCCCTTCCCTCCATAGCAACGTCGAACCCGGTTACTCCGAAGCCTCCTCTCTTCACCACCCTGATGTACTCGTTGGTGCCCATCATAGGCATCACTGCAATCATCCTTTTCTCCTTCTGGATGTATCGCAATCACAAATTGGCATACCCGCCAGTCCTGGTGCCCACACAGGTAAGAAAACACACAGCACTAATGTACAAAACCCTCCTTAGTTGCAAAAACAGTTGTAGCTAGCTATGCAATGACTATTTAATAGACTAGCTACTGTATATCACTGAGGGTTGTTCTCATTTGAGTTCGCCTGTAGCTAGCATTTGATCTATGTTGGCTGGATGGCGGAAGCAAGGTATTCCAAGTGTCCACAGATATGCCACTGTAGACGCAACACCTCTTTGTTTTGACTGTGGCCCGCTTTGTTGATAAACGTTTTCTCCATCATGACTAAAGTCTGTGAGAGCAGTACTATGACTCTTTTTTTCCCCCCTCCATCCCTTTTTTGGAACATTTTCTGAGAAATTACACCTTTTCGGGAAATGTAGTTCCCTTGCTTTGATGGGACAGAGCGTTTACGTAATCTATCTGCCATTGACACACACACACACACCACACACACACACACACACACACACACACACACACACACACACACACGAATGCTCACAAAGTAGCATGTGAAATCTCCATGAAAGCCTGGCTGTGCCAAAGCTAAGGCTCCAGATACTTGGCAGTTTGGCAGAAATGTTAGTACATGACGCACTCAAAGAAGTGAATTCTAATAACATAAGTCTATTATAACGTCTTCCATTGCCTCAACTAGCATCCAAAATCAGTGAACACAATGATTTCTGAAAAAAGGATGATGCTCTTTCTTTACAGTATAGTAGTACCTCTACCTTCTTGGGTGTGATAGGGATGCATAAAAGTATGGACACCTTTCACACATGGTGAGTTGTTTGGCATCAAGCCAGTGAAGCCATTCATGTAGGCCACTGTATTCTGCTCATGTTGGAGTTAGTGGGATCTGTGAAGTGGATGTGAGAAACCATGCTGTTCCGCTATCATCTTTATTTACCCAGCAGTGTTGTGGCTGGCTGTGTTCGATGTGTCCTTTCAGATTTTACTGAGGCTGTGCCACAGCTGCAACAGCAACAGGCTCAAGTTAAAGGACAACTCTGCCACTTTTAACATGTGGGTTGTTATTATGAAGTATTTAGTGATGTCCTGCACAGTTTTAGTGTAATTTTATGTTTTCATGACTGTTTAGTGATTAGCAAATCAGGAAATTGCTTCTCTGTTACGTTTTCAAGTAGGAGCTGACTAATACAAGAAGTTATGGACAGCCATTTTCAGTGATCTATGTAACCTGTCTGTAGTTCTCTGATCATACTGGAACTCCCTGCTATATGTTGCTCTGGTTGTCTGTCTAATAACATCTGGAAATATTTTTAAATAGACGGTCAAGAACCTATAGAATGATACTCTACATATACTAAAGTATGTGGACACCCCTTTCGAATTAGTGGATTCGGCTATTTCAGCCACACCTGTTGCTGACAGGTGTATAAAAATCGAGCACACCGCCATGCAATCTCCATAGACAGACATTGGCAGTACAAGGGCCTTGCTGAAGAGCTCTGTGAGACTTTCAACGTGGCACCGTCATAGGATGTCAATTTCTGCCCTGCTCGAGCTGCCCCGATCAACTGAAAGTGTTGTTATTGTGAAGTGGAAACGTCTAGGAGCAACAACGACTCAGCAGCGAAGTGGTAGGCCACACAAGTTCACAGAATGAGACTGGCGAGTGTTGAAGTGCGTTGTGCATACAAATCGTGTGTCCTCGGTTGCCACACTCACTACTGAGGTCCAAACTGCCTCTGGAGGCAACGTCAGCACAAGAACTGTTCGTCGTGAGCTTCATGAAATGGGTTTCCATGGCCGAGCAGCCTAAGATCACCATGCGCAATGCCAAGCGTCGGCTGGAGTGGTGTAAAGCTCACCGCCATTGGACTCTGAAGCAGTGGAAACTCGTTCGCTGGAGTAATAAATCACGCTTCACTATCTGGCAGGCCGACGGACAAATCTGGGTTTGGCGGATGCCAGGAGAACGCTACCTGCCACAATGCATAGTGCCCACTGTAAAGTTTGGGGAAGGTCATTTCCTGTTTAAGCATGACAATTCCCCCGTGCACAAGCGAGGTCCATGCAGAAATGGTTTGTCGAGATCAATGTCGAAGAACTTTACTGGCCTGCACGGAGCCCAGTGAACACAAGGATGACGCTCTTTCTTTACAGTATAGTACCATACCAATCGCCCAACATCAGCACCGGACCTCACTAATGCTCATGACTGAATGGAAGCAAGTCCCCACAGTAATGTTCCAACATCTAGTGGAAAGCCTTTCCAGAAGAGTGAAGGCTGTTATAGCAGCAAAAGGGGGACCAACTCCATATTAATGCTCATGATTTTGGAATTAAATGTTTGACAAGCAGGTGTCCACATACTTTGGGTCATGTAGTGTATTTATAGTCAGCCTATTCCAATATTTTTCTGATGTTCAAGACTCAAACTCCCATGATTCCATTCTACAAAACTACTCCCATAATCACCGACTGAAGTTGCAGCTCCAGCAGCCATTGTGCCCTTTCCAAATTTGTTCTAATTGAATTACTTGTAAACGTCATACTTTTTATTAGTTCCAATACGCCTCCAGTGTTGGATGGTAGCTTGGTCACTGAGGCTGTATTTGTCTGTTATCGTAGAAAACACTTTAGCTACTTAGCTGCACTCCAGAGTGGTGCAGTGGTCTAAGGCACTGCATCTCAGTGCTATAGGCGTCATTACATACCCTGGTTCGATTCCAGGCTGTATCACAACCGGCCGTGATAGGGCAGCACACAATTGGCCCAGCGTCGTCTGGGTTAGGGTTTGGCCGTCATTGTAAACAAGAATTTGTTCTTACCTGACTTGCCTAGTTAAATAAAGGTTAAATAAATTAAATAAAAAAGCACCAAATATACAGGCTGAGAGATACTAGGATTCTGTAATGATTTGCCTGTAAAAGTCATAATAAATGTTGTGTTTTTTAACAGGCCTACATGTTGTTTAAGACAGCCACTAAGATTAAACTGTTATTTTGGATGGAGCAGTCAGGCTAGCTTGCATTCTAACTAGTTGAAGTAACTCTGTGTTATGGTTAGCGTAGCTAGCTAGTCAGAATCTACATGCAATAATTTTTTGTGCATTGCAGTTTTTTGGTGACAATGACATTATAATATATTTTCAACCCAAAAGTAATGTGAAATGTACTTATAACTTATGATATAAGCAATATATTTAGACTAAGCTTTCTTCTGGGCTTGATAGCCAGCTAGCTAAGTGGCTGACTAAGCTGAGCATTGCTTCATAGGTGACAAAATGCACGCTGGGAATTGTAGTATGCTGTAGACGAGGGCAGTACAGAAGCTTCAAAATTACAAAAACTAGGAATATGCAGTATGACTAACAAAAATTATAAAACATCAAAATGTGCATTAAATAGTAATGCATATACAGTATACTAACAGCATAATAACTGGTTATAAAGTGGCAGAATTGTCCTTCACAGTTATGCCTATTTCCGTAAGTTCAGAGGTCACATTGACCCCTTCTGAGGCTCCTGGGCTGAGGGGCCCTCAACCTCTCTTTAAAATGAGCCCGACTTCTCTGACAATGGATCATCAGGGCTGCTTTTAGAACCAATGTCCAATCCACTTCATGAGTTTTTATAATAGTCAGAAGACAAAGATGGACATGCTGTACATTAGATACTGACTATCTTGGTACGAGTGTACAGTGTATCTGTTAGTGCAATTCTGATAGAAGAAAGGCTGGTTAGGCCTCCCTATGATGTGTGGTTCTTTCTCAGTATGGCCTGGCCGTTCTATGCAAGTACAGTACCTGATAATCATTGGGGTTTAAAGTGTGTGTGTGTGGTCCTCGCCCACTCATCATCACCCGCACCACAGCACAGAACACTGAGTACAGGAAAGCGTTCGCTCGTTCAGAGAGGAGAGGGGGAGGGTTGGATTAATAATGCATGCCCTCGCTCTCTTTTTTTCCTCCCTCACTCTCTCCCTCTGCCCGCTCATGCTCTCTTCATCTCTACCCCCCCTCCCCCCCGGTTATAAAAAGGCTTGCTGCACGCAGGTCAATGAGACATGCCTGAATTTGATCAATAACAAGCCATGTTTTCGTTAATGCTGGCTTCCCACACCCATACTGCAGCTCTCTCGCTCTGCTGTTATCTACTGGACCATCTACAGCAAGCAGGAGTCATATATATTTATATATATATATATATATATATAGCTGCACATTCAGTGCTTTTCATGCCAGCCATGCATTCTTCCCAAACAAGTTGAGCTATGCATTTACACTATGCATGCTGGTCCATTACCATATATCACATCGATTGCACAGCAGCGACAAAGGAGATCCACGGTAAAGATTAACACTAAATCTCTGCATTGCGTGCACTAGCGACTAGCTCAATGCTCACACACACAGTCTTGTTTAACTAACCCTGCGGGGACACAATTTATAACCATTCTAAATTCTATTTTCCCTATCCCTAACCCTAACCCTAACCCAAACCTCAAAACCATTCCTTAACCCTAAACCTAACTCTAACTCTAACCCTAAAACTAACCATAACTCCTGTTGTGTCTGGACTATCATTAAATGTGAAGACTTTATATTATCAAATCAATTCTCTAGGTTTAATTATTACGTGATTAAACTAATCGTGTATACATTAACTAAGAAGTCGGGGCACCACGGGAAAATGTTTAGCATTAGAGTTATAATTTCCCTAAATATAATTCTTCAGATATTTTAATATCTTATCAATTAGTCTTCCATTAATGATTATTAATTGCCTCATCAGTTCTCATTACTGAAAGTCGCAAACCCTTGGATATCTGCACGAACGCTAGTTAAAATCATGAATCAAAGATGGCTTAATTATTTATTTACTAACTAACTAACTAAATAATCACACAGAATTACATAACAAACAAACAGTATATATTGGTTACTAACAATGATAGAAAAGACCCTAGTGGGCTAAGCCGATATGACGGCTTGGTAGACAAAGGAAAGGGGTGGGGACTGAGCAAGAGTGGGAAAAACAAGATCGATTCACTACACACAGTGGATAATTATAATAATTGAAATGCTAATCCTTTGCACATGAACGGCCGCTCATTCCAGAATAATTGCAATGTATATATTTACGCCCGTATGCCGTTGTTGTCTCTCCGTTGAAAACACTCAATCGTCCTGTAGAGTTCATCAGAGTCTCTGGTTAACTTTCTCAGAAGTCACAATGTCTTTCGTGGTTGTAGGTGGTTAGAATGGATACTTCAGAGTACCATTTGGAATTGTTATCATAGAATAGATGCTTCGGCGGTTGTCGGTATTCTCGTTCTAGACTTCTAGCTGCAGACTAGTAATTATACGTCTAAGATTTGCTCTTATTCTGTAGTGATCGATAGTCTCAGAGTTTAACCGTTTCAGCCGTGTAGCCAAAACTACAGCTGTATGGTCTCTGGCCTATAGAATTGTAGCCATTCCAACGTGGGGACTCCTGTCCCGGCATTCTCTGACTTGTCCTTTGGTAGAGTTGTAGTTTAAACCATTTCACACACCAACGTCACCCGGCATGTTTTGGTCTGGTGTGAAATTAGTCAGGAGTGGGTTTTATACACTTCAGAGAAAAGGGTGGTCCATGATGCCGACTCTATGTCTATGCTCACGTGGGTGTGGTTACTGACTTGGTATGAAAACCCATATTTTCTCATTTAGAAGGTTTACATCTTTTCACAAATATTTTCATGTTTATTCACATACGTTTCACAATATTTAGATGTAAACCTGACAGCTGGGAAATGTATCATTTAAGAGATACAGTTGTGTGTTTCCTGTCCTTCATGAGATCACCAAATGAAACACACTCGTCATGACTGTCCCTTAAGTGTTCATGGACCACTCCCACATTCTCAAAAAGTAGAAATATTGTTTAATTCCCCCATTTTGGTGATTAGGAGTTTTGAACAAAGAGAAGCTCTTTGTTCTGGTAGACTCTCCCTCAATACTGCATGGCAGTTTCTACCAGGTATTTATGACCTGTAGTAAAGTCATAAAACTGTGGAGAGAGAGAGGGGGGGGGGGCTATGATCCTCCCCCCAGGGCAAGTCATGACACTCCTAAACCTAATTCTAACACAAATTATACCCCCTAGAAAATAACATTTGACCTTGTGGGACTAACAAAATGTTCCCAGTTGATCACATTTTTGTTTGTTTACTATTCTTGTGGGGTCACACGCACACTGATTGGTCACTCCTCTGGTTTGCTGTTTGGCCAGGGCTCACCCTCCTCAACCTATATTTCCCGGAGTGCAATGTGATCCGAGAGGAAAAGAGCGGGATAAGAGAGCAGAGGAATGCTTGTTCATTATTCATCAGCCTTCTAAAGGCACCCTCTGAGTAAGCATGTCCTTCAGCGGAGAGGGAGAGGAGAGAGGGCGCAAGGGCTTTTAACCCTACTTAATGTCCTTCCAACACTTGCTTTCTCTCCACTACCAAGGTCTCACTGAAGTGACAGACAGACAAATCAAGCAGAGTGCACCTGTCTTGTTGTATTTCGCTTACTGCCACCTGGGTCCTTTTAAGTCCTTGGTCAGCTTTATTTCACAGGCGTTACCATTGCTTGGAATTTTATTTTATACTCTTATTTATACTCTAGTCTTGACTCTCTGACATTCTCATGGGCTTTATGTCTTGTGCAGGCTCTTACGTGCTTGCACACACATACACATGCATCACTTGCTCGCTCACTCACACACTTACTGAGTCACACACACTCACTCAAATTAATTTACATGCTACAGGAGCATTTAGGTGCAGCAGTGCTACCAGGGATGTGTGTGTGTGTGTTTGTGCACATTTGCGTGCGCATGCTCGTGTGCTTGTGAGAACAGTGTGTGCTCGCTTGGCGGTGTGTCAGGGGAGGGAAGGGACCAGAAGCGTAATCACACTCTCTAACAGCCATTGCGAATTCTGGGGGAATTGTTGGCAGCCACTGAAATGCTTACCGTCAACTTGTCATTTTTATAGCATCCTGGGGCTGAACACTCTGTAATATGCACACATAGCTGGGCTTGAAAACCTGGAGTTAGCAGTAGCCTCTCTCCTCACACACACGCTAAACATAGTACCATTGTGACACACACCATTAGAATGTATGATTTACCCCGTGAGTACTGTTACTCACTCACTTCACCCCTATTGCCTTAGCCGTGAGTACTGTCACTCACTCACTTCACCCCTATTGCCTTAGCCGTGAGTACTGTCACTCACTCACTTCACCCCTATTGCCTTAGCCGTGAGTACTGTCACTCACTCACTTCACCCCTATTGCCTTAGCCGTGAGTACTGTCACTCACTCACGTCACCCCTATTGCCTTAGCCGTGAGTACTGTCACTCACTCACTTCACCCCTATTGCCTTAGCCGTGAGTACTGTCACTCACTCACTTCACCCCTATTGCCTTAGCCGTGAGTACTGTCACTCACCCACTTCACCCCTATTGCCTTTAGCCAGTTGTGTGTGAATGGTGTAGGAATGAATTGGCTGGCGCTTCAATATGATGGTTTTGTAACGGGGTGTAAAGTAAAGAGAAATAGAAAGCTTTCTCAGGCAGACAGGCGGCCTAATGGACTCTCAGACGCTGTCGTGACTTGAAAACTTGGCTGCAGGTGAGCAGCGGAACTCACGGTTGACTGGTTACTCATTCCAGATGTTGCTTTGTAAAAATGGCCCACTCTTGTTGTTCGCCTCCACAGCTTCCAGTGAACTGAATTGAGGTCAGTTGAAAGCATGGTTGACTCCCAGGACAAACCTTGGTGTCCCTGATCCTAGGTCAGGTCAGAACAAGGAGAGGAGTGGTGTTATATCCTCAGTCCATAGGTCATCAGCTCAATTATCATTTATTTTGCCACTCTCTGTGCTTACAATGCTTCCATGTCTCTCATGCTGGAAATGTTGTTTTCTTTCCTTAACTAGCACGCCTTTCATATTATGATAGAGGTAAGAGAAGTCTCTCTCATTCAGCAATTGGGTACAATCTGTTCACTGAAGACTGTTTATTGGTTGGATTTGTTTTTGCATCTCTTATGAATATGATTTATCATATCCCTCAAGCCTGAGCCTGCCACCTCCTCAAATACACTATTCATTTCTATTTCAGTTGTAACGGTGCACTGTATTTTACTTTTGTGATGCTCCTTAATGGTGTTTTATAGTGCACGGACACATGTTAAATCCACTGTCCTGCTTGGGATTCTGCAGCAGAGTCTAAGTGCATGGACCGATGCCTCAGTGGTTGGAACGCAAGAGACCGAGCATGCTATGAATGCAGCCAAAGAACGTGATGGTGAAATGATCGATATGGTGGCTTATATCAATGTGGGGTGGAAGGAAGGGGTGGAAGAATGGTGGCTAAGAACACAGACAAAGTTATAGGCTTCTTAAATATAAAATAACCAAATAACCATTTTGAACAGAAGCAAACCACCACCTGCTGGTTTACTTTATAACTAAGTCAGTACAAGAATAACCATTCTCAATATCTTGTAAACAACAGTATTGATTCGCCAGTTGAAGACAAAAGAATGACTCATAAAGATGATAAATGTTAGGCCTCTCCGCCCTGTCCTAGCCTTCAGGGACAACTGAACCAGAAAATTGCATTGTTTTCATTTTTAGCAGTGCCTGTGCAATGATTGACACTTGAGAGAATGGAAACGTAAACATGACCTTGAACATTGTGAACGCAGCTGGAGGTGCAGGGTGTAGCTGGAGTTAGGCCTGAGCTGCATGATTTAGGCCACGCCTATACATCCTGCCCTATATGTTTCCCTCTTTCACTTGGTGTCCTTCCTCCTTCCTGTTCCACCCTTTGCTGTCATTAATCAGTGTATTCTTTGTTCCCTTCCCGTTGTGGCTGTACACATACAGTAGCAATGTGCATGCAGGCCATTATGTGTACACCCCATGGGGAAAGACAACCATTCTGTATAGATATAGAGGTTCACTACTTTCCTTGCTGTTCAACTCAACCATTAGAGGACAAATAACGAACACAATATTATTATATGACCTGCAGGCTGTAGATATTGTGGTCCTTCAGGTCGGTGAGTGAGTTAGGTAGCAGCAGAGATGTTCTGCTTTGATAAGAGGCCCAGAAACTCACCACCCAACACAGCCAGTTTACACGGGAAACAGACCATCGCTTCTGCTGACAAATGTTTTTTAGTTGATGGATAAGGTCACCATAGGCCTATAGGTCCTGGGCAGAGTCATTCACACACACAGCCAGCCATATGACCACCCCACCTACAACTCCGGACATAAACCCATAGGTTCAACATACAATAGTCTATAGACCTACAACATATTCTGTAGGCACATAAAGGTCATGCTCAGTCAGTATTGCGACCAGAACACCCCTTTATCGGTCTGTCATCAACATCATAAGCCTGCCTTTGTAGTTCTCTTCCTTGATGGAATCAAGGTAAAGGTCTCTCTTTAGTACTGTCTGGAGCTATGAAGGATATGCCTATAAAACATGATCTATGGGTAGCACAGACCAGAGCTGTATAGACATGAAAGGCCCAGACTAGTCCACGTGAACTCCTAGTTCCAGATCAGGAACTGTAGTCCCATTACTTTGACTCAAACTAGAAAATCAACCCACCTCTGTTATCTTTCAAATGGGCTATTGACGCACCTGGACTGGTATATCCTTTTTACACTACTGAGCCAAACCGAGCTGGAAAGAACAATGTGAAAATAAAATATCCTAGCCAGCACGGTACGGTTTGACCCGGCCCTTTAGTGTGAATCAGGTACTAGATTCCTTGCAGACCAGGATTGTGCATCCCTGTTGAATAATTACGTGCTGCAGTAGTCAGTCAGTCAGAGTAGTCCGTCCCCTGCTACTCTACATTAAGTAGGTCAGGCCTCATCCAGTAGTCCAGAGAGGAGACAGAGGTTGGTGATTAAGTTTAACAAGCTCACCACTTCCCTAGCCCCCATAAGCCCCTTCTGTCAAAGCTTCATAGTGCCCAGCCCAGCAGCTGCTCTAAAGTTTCCCTTTTCTTTGACTTGAGGTTATGGCCCAACCATTGACCCTGCTACACTGCAGCCATTTTGTATCCTACTTCTTTAGTCACTGTAGTATGCCGATATGCAAAGCGTTGCACTTGATGCTTGGCCTCTGTGTAATAAACAGTGAGGTTGATGTGTCTTTTTCTCTCCTCTCCTTTGTAGGATCCAGGGCCCATGCCCCCTTCCCCCATCCTGGGTCAGAAGCCATTGCAGTTGATTGAGATCAAAGCCAGGGGGCGCTTCGGCTGCGTTTGGAAGGCTCAGCTACTCAATGATTATGTGGCTGTCAAAATCTTCCCCATTCAGGTACAGTACTGTTAGCCACTAACTAACCACCTGCAGCAGAATGCAGGGCTAGGGGAGTTGTGGCTTTCCCTGCTTCTTTGGGAGAGAGAGGAGAGCGTCATCAGTCTTAAAATTCCAGGCCCTAACTAATCCTCCTGGGCTGACCAGCCCTTTAGCTTAGAGGCCAATCACTAAACCCACAGTGGCCTCGATTGACCACTAAGCACTAACTGACATAATGACAGAACATGCATACAGTAAGGTCCATAATTATTGATACCCTTTATAAAGATGAGCAAGAAAGACTATAAAATAAATAATTGAAATACTGAGCTATATTGTATGCTAAACATTTTTTTTTTTTACATTATACTAATACAATTTCTCAGAGAGAGATTTTGTTTAACAAGTAATGCAAAGAAATAATTTTTTCAAATAAAAAAATTATTCAAATGAGCTCTATTTTCATCATCCATAGCACCGGTTCCAATCCAAGTGCCAATTCCGTTTAGCAAACTCCAGGCGGTACTATGGTCAGATGACTTGAAAATAGAGTTCTTTGACCACACGCACCAGTGGTAGGTTTGGTGTCAAAAAACAGATGCATATGCAGAAAAGAACCTCATACCTACTGTAAAATATGGTGGTGGATCTTAGATGTTATGGGGCTACTTCCACTGGTCCAGGAGCTCTTGTTAAGGTCAACGGCATCATGAACTTTACCAAGTACCAACCAAAAACCTGGTTACCTCTGCCAGGAGACTGAAACTTGGCTGCAAGTGGATCTTCCACCAAGCCGATAACTCTAAGCACACATCAAAATCCACCAAAGGTTAATTAACCACAAAATCAA
Source organism: Salvelinus fontinalis (assembly GCF_029448725.1). NCBI lineage: Eukaryota > Metazoa > Chordata > Actinopteri > Salmoniformes > Salmonidae > Salvelinus > Salvelinus fontinalis. Next base: position 34,453,190 of record NC_074687.1, on the reverse strand, counting down.
CTTTTTGCAATGGCCAGCTCAGTCTCTGGACTTAAACCCCATTGAAACGCTGTGGTTTGAATTGAGTGCAGGCAAAGGATATCAAGGATATTAAGATACTGTATGGAGGAATGGTCTAAGATCACCCCAAATGTGTTCTCCAATCTCATAAAACATTTTAGAAAAAGCCTCAGTGTCGTTATCCTCACAATGTGAGGGTGCTGGATAATTGAAAACAAACAAATTACTTTTTAAACAAAATCTCATTCTCTTAGCAATTGTATTTGTATAAAAGGATATAATTTTCAAAAATAATTGAGCATACAATATAGCTCACTATTTGAATTATTTATTTATATTGTCTTTTGGAAAGAAGTGGAGGGCACTGAACCAACTTGAGTCGAGGTGTACCTAAAAAATGCAATCATAATTGAAAAGGAAAAGTCGCAGCGCTCGCTCGTCTTTTTTGCTCATCTTTATCAAGGAGGCCAATCATTTTGGACCTGACTGTATATTATACTGTTTTAACCAGTTAAAGAAATGTTTTTTTTTGGTGTCTTTTGACAATTTGTTTACCCTACCAAATACTTTGCAATCTAATAATGGGGGGAAATCCAATACTCACTAGTTGTTATACATTTGTCTTTGTAGTGAATCTGTGGCCTTGTTTGTCATCCTCAGGACAAGCAGTCATGGCACAATGAGTATGAAATCTACAACCTGAGCGGGATGAGGCATGAGAACCTTCTCCACTTCCTCGGAGCGGAGAAGAGGGGCACCAACATGGACATAGAGCTGTGGCTGATCACAGCCTACCACGAGAAGGTACAGCCCCCCCTGCTGGCCAAAGGACCACAGCACAAACACAAAGCACATTCAGCCGAACTCATTCAACGTTCTCATGCTAGAATTGAACAATTATCCCAATAAACATGAAGAAGATAATGATGTTTCTTCCTAATTTTCAGAGAATACTAGAATGTTTTTTATCTGTGTTGAATAAACATGCCCTCTAGTGGTTAGAAGTAGAACAATCAGCTGGCATTATGTCAGACTGTTGTGGCATGTTGAAGGTGAGGCACATTGCTGGGTGCTGTTATATAAACTGGCTGTATGCCTCCATTTCCAGGGCTCGTTGACAGACTATCTGAAGGCCAACGTGTTGTCATGGAACGAGCTGTGTCACATAGCCCAGACCATGTCCCGAGGCCTGGCTTATCTCCATGAAGACATTCCTGGTCTGAAGGATGGACACAAGCCTGCCATCGCCCACAGGTCAGCTCCCTGCTCTCCTATCTTCCCCAGTCACCTATCCTATCTATCCTCCATGTTTTTGTCTTCCAATAAACCTATTATATTATATTTTATTCTATCCACGTCCTTCCTCCACAAACAAAATATCTCTGCTTCCAGATATTATACAATATTATGATAAGTGATGGGTAGCTTTCCTCTCCTACGCTGTCTGTTGTCTCATTGGAGTGTTTCTGTTCTTCTGTGATCCACAGGGACATCAAGAGTAAGAACATCCTTCTGAAGTCCAACCTGACGGCCTGCATTGCTGACTTTGGCCTGGCCCTGAGGTTTGAGGCTGGGAAATCAGCTGGGGACACGCACGGACAGGTGAGTGATGAGATGTAGGTTGTGGAGAGACTGTCTGATAGGTTCCATGATGTCAAAATGAATGGATCATTCTACATCATAAAATCCGCTTGTCAATAGTTGAGCTTTGTATTGCCTGATGCCAAAATAGACACTGTATTCCACAATTGACTGTAAACTGTCCAAAACAAGCATGACCATTGATTTAGATTGATATCGAACAAATCAGTGTGTGTTTGTCTATCATTTCCAGGTGGGCACCCGGAGGTACATGGCCCCTGAGGTCCTGGAGGGGGCGATCAACTTCCAGCGGGACTCATTCCTGAGGATAGACATGTATGCTCTGGGACTGGTGCTGTGGGAGCTGGCCGCACGCTGCAAGGCTGCCGACGGTAAGAGCACACTCCCTTGAAGGACCATACATTAGGGGTGACCAATCCTTCTCCTGGAGAGCACGATTCTCTTCCAACCCTACTCTCAGGCGAGCTACCCTACCGCAGGATTTAGTTCTAACTTTACTCGGCACCTTGATTAGCTGAATCAGGTGTGCAAGTGTAGGGCTGGAGCAGAAGCCTGTATACCCAGTAGCTCTCCAGGAGGATTGTCCTTTAATGCCGAAGTACTACCATAGTCCTGGTCAAGGGCCACCACTGTCTAAGCAGGGGCCAGTTGGTTGTTATGGATTATGTCTGTCTGGTTCCATGGAGCAGTAGTGACCTGGCCTAGCCTGTGTAGTTGTGTCGGTGGTCAGCATGTGGAACACTCTGTGGTTATTACTGGAGGTCAACTCGGAGTTAGAGCTTGGTCAGAGCAACTCACCGGCTCGGAGGGAGACCTCCACTGGTCAAGGGCTGTTATAGACTGGGTGGTTCGAGCCCTGAATGCTGATTGGCTGACAGCCGTGGTATATCAGACCGTATACCATGGGTATGACAAAACATGTATTTTTACTGCTCTAATTACGTTGGTAACCAGTTTATAATAGCAATAAGGCACCTTGAGGATTTGTGGTGTATGGCCAATATACCATGGCTAAGGGCTGTATCCAGGCACTCTTCATTGCGTCGTGCAAAGAACAGCCCTTAGCCGTGGTATATTGGCCATATACCACACCCCTTCGTGCCTTATTGCTTAATTAGACCACAGAAAGCATCAGCTCTTAATTCCTTATGAGAATCTCAGAGCACTGATTGAGTTGACCACTGATTTATGTTCTTTATTAGCTCAAATAAACTATTGTTATATTGATTGCATTTTGTTTTGTGAATGGGTCACTGTGGTGTTGAGATGTGTGTGTAACATTGTGCTGTGTGTATGTTCAGGCCCTGTGGATGAGTACATGCTGCCGTTTGAGGAGGAGATTGGCCAGCACCCGTCCCTGGAGGACATGCAGGAGGTAGTGGTCCACAAAAAGCTGAGGCCCACGCTCAGGGAGTGCTGGCAGAAACACGCGGTGAGTAGATCATATACACCATGTATCTTAATCTATAATGTGACTGAAGGGGCAGTACAGTGACTACCACAAACTAACGAAACCCATCATCATGGAACAGTAAGGACATCGAGTACAGAGAAGCTCTGCTGAGCAGAAAAAATAGCACAAATACTGAACAGCTTTTGACATTAACATTACAATGGGCTATTATAGCTAAAAATAGCTCCATGTTAATTTCCCTGTATAAGCCTTTCACTCCCTGCCATGGCCCAGGCCACTGCTTACCTCATCTGTTTATGTCTTGACTGCGGTTAGCTAAGACGGTTTGTCTGAATCCCTACTGTTTGCAGAGCATCCTAACTCGAGCCCAACACAGACACTTATTGATCGGAGAATGATACTGTCTTTGTGGCCTGATTTCTCTCCCCCCCCAGTCTAGAAGATAGCGGCCATTTCTGAAATGTCTGCTTAATAGCCTCCTTCTCAAAGTTTCTGCACTATCAGTGTCTCCTATCGAATCTGTGGATCTGTAACAGTAGATTAGTTAAGCTAATGGCGTCTGGTCTCTCTGTCCACAATGCTGCCACACGGGCCTTGTTTGCTGTGTGTCGTTGTGCCCTTGTGTCGCAGAGGGTAAACGTGTGTGTGCTAATGTGTGTGCTCTGTCCCTCCCAGGGTCTGACCATGCTGTGTGAGACAATCGAGGAGTGCTGGGACCATGAGGCAGAGGCACGCCTGTCGGCGGGGTGCGTGGAGGAGCGCGTGGTGCAGATGCAGCGCCTCAACAACGTCACTGCGCCCGAGGAGATTGTCACAGTTGTCACCATGGTGACCAACGTGGACTACCCCCCTAAAGAGTCCAGCCTATGACTAGGCGTATGAGTTAACACAGGACAGGAGAACAGACCCCACAGAGACTCACCTCCCTGAGCAGAGGGTCAAGACTCGTTCCACATCCGTCGCTGTGATTGTACACAAGGTGGCGGCAAAAATCACTCAGTGGACCTAGGTTCATGGAGAACTATCCAGGTCTGAATTGGTTCCTATTGCGTTTAGCTACATGTGTGCCTAAAGACTTCCTCACGCCTGGGTCATTTTAAAATGGGAGGGCGTGATGGGAAAACAAACTAGCAATCATCTAAATCCCTCACTGGACGCACCTTGACAATGGACAAAGTCATTTTAAAGTTGACATTTTGGCTGATATTACAATTTTTTTGTAAAAGAAAGGAAAACGTACTTCCTGGACTGACTTCAGTTTTTTCTCTAAGAAAAGGAGGAACAGGAGAGAAGAAGAATCCCGACACAAACACAGTTAATTTAATTTCAGTATAAAAAAGGGCAACTTGGTTTTTAAACACATTTGCTCTTTGTGTTTCTATGAATGACTATTGTAATGCCAATAAGAAACAGCTTCTGAATGTCTGTGTATCGCTGCTGTACATATATCAACAGAGAGAAAAAATAGCGTAATCAAGGTTATTTATCCGGACCTGCCTCACAGCATTTCTTTAAAAATAACCATCAACCTCTTGAGTCTCTTAACAAGGTATACCTCAGTTTCACATCCTACAAATGATGTTTTCCTTCGTAACACTAAAACCACTACAGGACATCGACATTCAGATGACATGTTTGGTATTGAAGCTTTTTCAAATTATGGAGTATGCCAACAAAAATGGCCATTCACAAATCAGTGTTTTTGCCTTGTTAAGTCCTTTGTTTGTGTATTTTATATGTTGCCCCAGCTATTCAAATGTGACTGTGAGCGTTGTTGTTTTACCAACATTTTAAGACCGTTTAAACATGTTGAGAAGAAAATCCCTGAAAATATGAATACATTAGAGAAAAAATATTTTAAAAGCATTTCCCTTATTAGATTTGCAGTGTCTACAAAATATTTAAAAACGCATGTTTTCCCCCCCTTTTTTCTATGTAAAAGTGTGTGACACTGGTGTCAGGTGTTCGAAACCCCCTATGGATTTTAAAATGAAACGTCTACAATCCGCTGTAACAGTATTGCTCTTTCTCCCTGCCCTGGTTGTAGTATTTTCTGTTTGTAGTCTGCTATTTCCATCATATTTCAATACGTCTCAGGAAGCACACATTACTCTATGACCCCATCCTCTCTGCTTTTAGGCGTTGACTGATTCTCGTGCCATTATTTTGGAGACAACTTAATCAAGGGGTGCATACATGAAGTCTTTACAGCTGGTGTGGTTTTCAGGTAGATGTCCATATAGAGGGGTTATTCAGATCATGTCAGGTGTTCTACATTACTAAAGTAGCCATCATGATCAAATCTATATGTGTTCCCCTTCAATCTTGTATTCCCCATCACTAACAGCATGTCCACCACTTTGGCTCTGTGCTCCTTAGACAAGACATAAAAAGATTCAAATGGCCAATTGCAGCTTTCAGATTCTAACCCGGAATATGTTCTGTTAGTAGTCCTATTGTACTCAAACATTGGTGACTCAATTATATGCTTCTCTCCATCAGACATATTTTGTTATAGCCTACCACATAACATTCAGGGATATAGTAACACTACGCTTTTACTCAGTTAACTGTATGCAATTAAAGTTGGGGCTGACAGTGGCTTCTTGCCATGGCACCAACTTTCAATCTCTATGTAGCGTTTGTTTTTTAATCAATGAAATCAGCTGTTTTTGTTTATTCTCTGACTATAAACCCGCACATCCTCTCTGGCAATAACTGTATGCCATCTCAATAGTACAATGATATGTAAGTTATGGATTTAAAGTAGTCATTGCATCTGTAGGACTAAGCCTGTAGCTCGGAGGGTTTATTATTCTCTCACTCACTGACATCTATGCTACTCTTGCTTTTCCTCTCTAACCTGAGCCACTGATTCAGGAGTGTAGATATGGGGAGCCAACAACAGAGCAATCTTCAAAAGCAGGGGAGACAGATTTGCAACTGCTGCCATTTTGGTATATACTTACTGTATTATCTGTAGCACTGATGCCAAGGAGGAAAGTCAAATCCAATCTTTATGTTTCCATATTTTCCATACTTTTTAAAAACACTGCTGCTGTGCAAATGCTCCATCTCACTAAACAGATGCTCTCCCTCTGGCCTCAGAAGGTTTCTAGGTTTATTTTATGTAAAACAATAGTACATCACTTGTTTCTATGACACCATTATGTTTCTAAGGAGGCACACATTACATTTAGCCTACATTACACCCCCTTAAAAGCCAAACCCCTCTGACATTAGTAGATGACTGGATGGAAAATGCACAGTGTGTACATATGAATGTTGTTTTAGATTGTGATTTTAGCATGATGTTGTTTTATATGGTCTCAAGGCAAAAAATGAATAAAAAATCCTTTCTATTGTTAATAATATTCTCCCAAAATATTTTTGTTGTTTATTTGATATGTAATTGTATTTTTAAAATGGTTTTATTAATTTATGTCAAGGCCCAGACAATGCTAACTTCTCTTTCAGAAGAAGTAGTATTGTTATTATATATCTTTATGCTAGTAAAGACTCCCTGGATTGGCTCATAATTTACCTCAGACAGACATCCTAGCTGTCACTCAACGTTCCCACAACATTGATCAGTGTTGAAGGCGAGTTGTATGGTGCAACCATAGACTTGTATAATTAACAATGTTGTGGGAATATGACCTGAGATTTGATCAGCTATGGCGTTTTTATTTTCTATGTTATGGTGACATTACTTTGTCATCACACAATAGAAATGGTGTCACTGTTAACTGAGGTTTGTGTTATCTGCCGATATTCTCACCATAAGCATAAATGGCCATCCTACAATCAAAATAAACATGCCATCTTTTCCTTTGTTTTGCAAGTATTTAACAAACAGTTTCAGGGCTTGGTTGGAAGTGATTGTTAAATATTGTACAGAATAAATTGTATGCTATTTCTCCCACTAAAATAAAGTATAGTGACTGCTCTGAACAATGTGTACTGTCTGTTTTTGAGGTTCTGAGTATGAAAACGCAGGTGCACTTACTCCCGAGTGGCACAGCTGTCTAAGGCACTGCATCTCAGTGCTAAAGGCATCACTACAGACCCTGGTTCGATTCCAGGCTGTATCACAACCGGCTGTGATTGGGAGTCCCATAGGGCGGCGCACAATTGGCCCAGCGTCGTCCGGGTTAGGTTTGACCGGGGTAGGCCGTCATTGTAAATAAGAATTTGTTCTTAACTGGCTTACCTAGTTAAACAAAGGTTAAATTAAAAAATATATATATATATTTTTTTGTTGTTGTAATATTCCTAGGTAGACAGGTTGCCTCCCACAATGTTAAAACTTCTTCAGGATCGGTGGGTCCCCTGTGGGACGGTTGAGCTAACGTAGGCTAATGCGATTAGCATGAGGTTGTAAGTAACAAGACAATTTCCCAGGACATAGACATATCTGATATTGGAAGAAAGCTTAAATTCTTGTTAATCTAACTGCACAGTCCAATTTACAGTAGCTATTACAGTGAAAGAATACCATGCTATTGTTTGAGGAGAGTGCAGTTTTGAACATGAGAAGTTATGAATTTACAAATTAGTCACATTTGGGCAGTCTTGATACAAAATTTAGAACAGAAATGCAATGGGTCATTTGATCAGTCTAAAACGTTGTACATACACTGCTGCCATCTAGTGGCCAAAATCGAAATTGCACCTGGGCTGGAATAATACATTATGACCTTTCTCTTGCATTTCAAAGATGATGGTACAAAAAAAGACAATAATGTTTTTCTTTGTATTATCTTTTACCAGATCTAATGTGTTATATTCTCCTACATTCCTTTCACATTTCCACAAACTTCAGTGTTTCCTTTCAAATAGTAACAAGAATATGCATATCCTTGCTACAGGCAGTTAGATTTGGGTATGTCATTTTAGGCGAAAATTGGAAAAAAGGGGTGGATCCTTAAGAGTTAACACTGTTCCAGCCCGAGGTCTGGGATTTCGGAGACTACACTGTCCTGGGAGCACTGAAGAAGAGGCAGCAACATTCATCCAATGTTTACCCACCACCTGTGTAAACCCATTAATGTGCAGATGGCTGTGAATGAATGTTACAACTGTGCTGCTGATTTAGGATAGATTGTGAGAATAGGATGATTCGTGCAGTCGGTCATCTACCAAGCTGGCAGAATTTCTGATGCAGTGCTTAAGTACAGTATGAATGTGGTTTGGTAGATCTCAGCACCCTAGGGAGCTAGAGTCTGATCATTCATCTGATCACTAGATGGCAGCAAAGCCCATTGCATCTCGGATTCCCTTTGTCACACCTTGGGATGCATGAACATGAATTGAACATCCTGGGCCTGATACACTAAATATGTACGCACATTGTAATTTACACTACCTATAGAAGCTACAATAAGGCCATTCATTGTGATAGAACGTTGTGGGGAAAATCTTTCAAACGAAATGCATTCAATGGATGCATCATGAACAGCTGTCTGGCAGTGGTGTACTATAAGTACAAAATAATCACAATTTATTCAACAATCAGAATATGCCTGCATTATGGAATGCATGGACCATAATACTTTCGAAGATACAAAAATGTTTCAACATGTCTCCTGCTAAATAACTACATTTAAACTTCAATGGCATATGGACGTCCCAAGGATCCCGGATAGCACAGACCCTTTTTCTAAACCTTACTTGCGTACCATTTACATTGTGTTGCATGGTGGGACACCTTTTTTCCAGGCTCCAGCTGCGGCGCATGCGCAATTTATCTCTCCCATATTTCTATCCCCAACAAGCTGGATAGAAATCGAGGAGTAGCACTTGTACGTGGGAGCGCTTTAATCTTGATTTTTAAAGGAATAGCTAACCTGAACCTAGACTTATTTCAACATTTCTCAACACATAATCCTTAAAAGCTAAATGTGGACTATTTAAATGCAGGGCATGGTATTTGGGATATGCTAAAACCTTATTTCTGACTCCTGTCTCTCAGCAACAGACCTCTGGCTGTCTCAATTTTGGCCCTGGCTCGACTCGACTGACATTTCTGCAAAGGGCTTCGGTTCATGGTGATATTTTTACTAAATTCTCGGGTTGCTGGGTGTCGTTTTTGTCATCTGAAAAAGGTAACTAAGGTAAGAGTGTAAAATTTGTTTACAAATGTAAGATATATATTTTTGCAAACTCTATTGTAGCTGGTTAGCTAGCTAAATGGCTAGCTAAGTTAGCGACTAGTAGCACAACAAAGATGTGGAAAAAACATGTATTTTGTCATGCAGGGACTACTGTTGAAGTTGTAGCTATCTTCACTAAGCGTGTTCTTGGCTGTGAAATTGTTCGTGCTGTGTTTATGTTATGTCATCGTCAATAACAGGGTAGTAAGCGTAGCCACCAAGTAGCGAGCTCCTTAAAGTAAAGGCAGCTAGGTAACTAACGTTAGCTAGTAGCCCAATATGTACTCTTAATACCGTTACTCCTTAAAAGGTCCAAGGACCTTGTTATTTTCAGAGGTAAACAGCCAAGTACTCCATCTAAACGTGTATCTATTCTCAATTGCGATATGATTTTAGAAACATAAAGCCCTTTACTTTCTTATCATATCAAAAATAATTTTACAAATGTAAAAAAAAATACACTTACTGTCACCAGTGGAGGCTGCTGGAACGGCGCATCAACACATGGAAACCATGTGTTTGATGTATTTGATTACAATATTCCTATCCAGTCATTACCACGAGCCCGTCCTCCCCAATTAAGGTGCCACCAACTTCCTGTGCTGGACACTGTTTCATCTGGCTTTATCACAGTTGCAGCCGATATTATTTTTCAGTGACGAAGTTTCTGGAGCATGCTAGATAGCAAGGTAATTAACACCGGTGGTCCCTTGGTCTTCAGTCTGTCTTCTGTAAAGTTCTGTAACATGGAGATAGGGCCGTGTGGGAACACTAACCCTATAAAAGGTGTGTATCAATTTTAACGTTTTTTTATTTTATTTTATCGCTGATATGAACGATAAGGTCCTTATGCTATCAAAACCGTATCGCAAGCCATGTTCAGATGGAGCGTCTGGATTTAACAAAACTCACACACACTTATGCTGTATTGTACTGTGGTTTCAGAGGAGTGTGGCACAGTAATAATTTACCTGACTTTAATATAATAGTTTTTTTCCTAAATCCTAATCCTGGATAGTGATGACAATCTGTAACCGTTTGGTTTTTGTACTGTTTGATTTCTAAACCAGATGAGTTCTCAAATGTAAGCAGTTGCCCAATATCATGGTGGGCATGCGTGATGTTGGAATATAAAGTATGGAGAAGGATAAATTGTCAGCAGGATTATAGTAAAATCAGTTGGCAAAACGAATGTTTGCGTTTCAAATACTAAATGTTCAGTGAATATATTTAGGTGGTTTAAATGATTAGCCTAACTTTGTAACTAACCTTGTAAAAGTTGACGGTGGCAATTTATTGCCAATCCATTATTCTGCTACTAGCTACGAGTGTGAGACATGTTTTCCATAATGTGCACGTTTTATGCATATACCTTCGAACAAAGAACACATCACATTTAGTGTTTCACCATTTATTGAGAACGTAGACATAACAAACATGTATCAGGCAGTATTTGAAGTATCTAAGTATAGTGTAACCTACCAATCTGTGTATACTGAACAAAAATATAAACACAACATGCAACAATTTCAAAAATGTGTCAATTGAAATAAATTCATAAGGCTAATCTATGGATCTCTATGGATGTCACATGACTGGGCAGGGGTGCAGCCATGGTTGGGCCTTGGAGGGCATAGGCCCACCCACTGGGGAGCCAGGCCCAGCTAATGAGAATAGCCCCACCCCCCCCCCCCCCCATCCCGCATGTGAAGAAGCCGGATGTGGAGGTCCTGGGCTGGGTTGTGAGGCCGGTTAGACGTACTGCCAAACTAACATTCAATTCTCAGGCAACTGCTCTGGTAGACATTCCTGCATGCACTCTCCCTCAACATTTGAGACATCTGTGGTGTTGTGTGACAAAACTGCATATTTTAAAGTGGCCTTTTATTGTCCCCAGCACAAGGTGCACATGTGTAATGATCATGCTGTTTAATCAGCTTCTTGTTTTGCCACACCTGTCAGGTGAATGGATTATTTTGGCAGAGGAGAAATGATCACTAACAGTGACGTAAACAAATTTGTGCAAAATATTTGAGAGAAATAAGCTTTTGGTGAGTATGGAACATTTCAGGTATTTTTGATTTCAGCTCATGAAACATGGGACCAACACTTTACATGTTGCATTTTATATCTTTGTTCAGTGTATAGGGTTCCACATTTTGGGAAATATTCAGAGGTGGGAATTAACGGGAATATATGGGAATTAACGGAAATTAATATTAAAACCATTTAAATGTAGATGTCTTTTTGCATTGGATATATTTACCATATCATATGTGGATAGAAACATAACCTTTTACCTTGTCATAAGTAGACATACACTACCGTTCAAAAGTTTAGGGTCACTTAGCTAATCCAAGTTTATCATTTTAAAAGGCTAACACAACGTTCCATTGGAACACAGGAGTAATGGTTGCTGATAATGGGCCTCAGTATGCCTATGTAGATATATAATAAAAAATCTGCCGTTTCCAGCTACAATAGTCATTTACAACATTAACAATGTCCACACTTTTTCTGATCAATTTGATATTTTAAATGGACAAAAAATGCCTTTTCTTTCAGAAACAAGGACATTTCTAGAAAACCCTTTTGCAATTATGTTAGCACAGCTGAAAACTTGCTGTGCTGTTTAACTTCTTACGGCTGAAATCCCGTTAACGGGATCGATTTGACAACAGCCAGTGAAAGTGCAGGGCGCCAAATTCAAACAACAGACATCTCATAATTAAAATTCCTCAAACATACAAGTATTATACACCATTTTAAAGAAACTTGTTGTTAATCCCACCACAGTGTCCTATTTCAAAAAGGCTTTACGACGAAAGCACACCATCTGATTATGTTAGGTCAGCGCCTAGTCACAGAAAAACACAGCCTTTTTCCAGCCAAAGAGAGGAGTCACATAAAGCAGAAATAGAGATTAAATTAATCACTAACCTTTGATCTTCATCAGATGGCACTCATAGGACTTCATGTTACACAATACATGCATGTTTTGTTCGATAAAATTCATATTTATATCCAAAAATCTCAGTTTATATTGGCGCGTTATGTTCAGTAATGTTTTGCCTCCATGAGATAATCTGAGTAAAAGCACACCATGAGATAATCTGAGTACAGCGCTCAGCCACCATACAGATACCCGCCATGTTGTAGAGTCAACAAAAGTCAGAAATAGCATTATAAATATTCACTTACCTTTGATCTTCATCGGAATGCACTCACAGGAATCCCAGTTCCACAATAAATGTTTGTTTTGTTCGATAAAGTCCATCATTTATGTCCAAATACCTCCTTTTCGTTCGCGCGTTTAGTCCAGTAATCCAAATGCACAACGCGCGAGCACTAAGTCCAGATGAAATGTCAAAAAGGTTATATTACAGTTCGTGGAAACATGTCAAACGATGTATAGAATCAATCTTTAGGATGTTTTTATCATAAATCTTCAATAATGTTTCAACCGAACAATTCCTTTGTCTTTAGAAATGAAAAGGAACAGAGCTCGCTCTCACGGCCGTGCGCCTGACTTAGCTCATGGCATTCTGCCAGACCCCTTAGTCAAACAGCTCTTATTCTCTCCCCCTTTACAGTAGAAGCCTGAAACAAGGTTTTAAAGACTGTTGTCATCTAGTGGAAGCCTTAGGAAGTGCAATCGGACCAGCATCCCGGAGTCGCCTCTTCACTGTTGACGTTGACACTGGTGTTTTGCGGGTACCATTTAATGAAGCTGCCAGTTGAGGACTTGTGAGGCGTCTGTTTCTTCAAACTAGACACTCTAATGTACTTGTCCTCTAGCTCAGTTGTGCACCGAGGCCTCCCACTCCTCTTTCTATTCTGGTTAGAGCCAGTTTGCGCTGCTCTGTGAAGGGAGTAATACACAGCGTTGTACAAGATCTTCAGTTTCTTGGCAATTTCTCGCATGGAATAGCCTTCATTTCTCAGAACAAGAATAGACTGAGTTTCAGAAGAAAGTGCTTTGTGTCTGGCCATTTTGAGCCTTGCATCTCCATCCCAAAGCCCTTGCTTGGAAGTGTACTTCACCAGACTTCCAAGAACCTTGCCCTCATCCAGACCAAGGTGGCGAGACACAGTAGTGATGACACCATAGGGCTTGTTGATCTCTGCCCCAGACAGGATGCTCTTGCCAGTATACTTGGGGTCCAACATGTACGCTGCGGCGTGCATGGGCTTCAGGCAGAAGTCTTCACGCTTTTTGTTGTATTTCACAACTCCTGTTTCCCCCTGCTTGGAGCAACAGTGAAGTGGGCAGAGCAGTATGTATTTCTCCTCCTACATCTGCAAGCAGACTCTGAACATCAGACAGGATGGCATTGTCTCCCTCAATCCGTGCAATGGCTACTGCTATAGGTTTCAGGCTGCTTACCACTCTTTCCCAAAATACATCATCCAGGAGGATCCTCTTGATGGGGCTGTCCATATCGGCAGACTGTGATATGGCCATTTCTTGGAGATACTCCTTCCCCTCCAGGACACTGTCAAACAGGATGACAACACCACCCCATTGCTGGGCAGCTTCAATTTGGTGCTCTTATTCTTCTCACTTTGCTTGGTGAGGTAGATTGCTGCTATAACTTGATGACCCTTCGCATACCTAAGCATTTCATTGGCTCTCTTGTAATGTATCCATTGTTTTCAGTGCCATGGTGTCATTGAGGAGCAGATTCAATGCATGAGCAGCACAGCCAATGGGTGTGATATGAGGGTAGGACTCCTCCACTTCAGACCATGCAGCCATCATGTCCGCAGCATTATCTGTCATCAGTGCAAATACTTTCTGTGGTCCAAGGTCATTGATGACAGCCTTCAGCTCATCTGCAATATAGAGGCCGGTGTGTCTGTCCCTTGTGTGTGTGCTCTTGTAGAATACTGGTTGAGGGGTGGAGATGATGTAGTTAATTATTCCTTGCCCAAGAACATTCGACCACCCATCAGAGATGATTGCAATACAGTCTGCTTTCTCTGATTTTCTTGACCGTCACTTGAACTCTGAACTCTGCATCCAGCAAATTAGTAGATAAAGCATGTCTTGTTGGAGGGGTGTATGCTGGGTGAAGAACATTCAGAAATCTCTTCCAATACACATTTCCTGTGAGCATCAGAGGTTAACCTCTTTGGGGTAGGTGGGAAGCTAGCGTCCCATCTGGCCAACATCCGGTGCAATTGCAGAGCGCAAAATTCGCAATATTAAACAGTCATGAAAATACAAGTTTTATACATCAGTTAAAAGTTTAACTTCTATTTAATCCAGCCGCTTTGGCAGATTTCAAAAAGGCTTTACGGCGAAAGCATACCATGCGATTTAGCTGAGGACAGTGCCCGCATACAAAAGCATTAAAAACATTTTCCAAGCAAGCAGAGGCGCCACTAAAGTCAGAAATAGCGATAAAATAAATCGCTTACCTTTGAAGATCTTCCTCTGTTTGCAATCCAAAGGGTCCCAGCTACATCACAAATGGTCGGTTTGTTCGATAAAGTCTTTTATATCCCAAACAAGTCAGTTTAGTTGGCGCGCTTGACTCAGTAATCCACCGGTTTCCCTCGTTCAAAATGCATACAAATTAATCCCAAAGGTTACCAATAAACTTCGTCCGCACAAGTCAAACAACGTTTCTAATCAATCCTCAGGTACCCTAATATGTAAATAAAAGATAACATTTAAGAAGGAGAATAGTATGTTCATTACCGGAGATAAATAACGAAGTGCGCGCCCTCATCCATGCGCGCCACAACACTACAACCAAAATGGGAGCCACTTAGAAAAACTTCAAATTCTAGCTCGTTTAAAAAAAAAAAAGGCCTGGAACTCTTTCTAAAGACTGTTGACATCTACTGGAAACCCTAGGAACTGCAATCTGGGAGGTATTCCATTGATTTCCCCATAGACAGGTATTTTAAATGGTGTCACCTCCAAAAAAGATTCTGGATTGGTTCTCCTCGGGTTTTCGCCTGCTATATCAGTTCTGTTATACTCACAGACATTATTTTAACAGTTTTGGAAACTTTAGAATGTTTTCTATCCAATACTATCAATTATATGCATATCGTAGCTTCTGGGCCTGGGTAACAGGCTGTTTACTTTGGGCACCTCATTCATCCAAACTTCCGAATACTGCCCCCTACCCCAAAGAAGTTAAGCGGTTAGGTTAAACAACTCATTTTGTAAGATAAATGTTTTAAAATTAAACATGTATGGAAACAAATGAATTAACATTCCTCAGTTAGCATGCTCAAGCAAACTAAACCCCGAATGGTAGCAAAAACGAACTAGCAGAAATTGTTAACAAGTTAAAAATTATTTCAACACACTTTGTGTCATGCATGTCATATAAAATATGTTCACCCCACCCAGTATTGTAAGCAAAACTTACCAGAAAGCATGTAGTCCTTGGCTCAGACAGTGTAGAAGTGTGGGCTCAATAGCATCTCATTAGTGTGCAAGATTTTGAGGTGGAAAATTTTGTGATGGAAGAGTGCACTGCACATGTGATGGAAGAATGCACTGTGCATGTAGAGGGTTGCAATTCCATTGAATTTGGGATAGTTTAACCAAAATATGCCACAAGACCTAGAATTGCCTTATGTATCCCACAAATATGGTTAACTGTTATACGCTAACTTTTTTTGATGAATTTAAGCAAAATTCCCGGGCTTAACTTCCCATCGAAAATTTCAGAAGAAAATCTGGAAATTTCCCGGAAAGTTTCACACCATTTGCAACCCTATCAGTGTGTATAGAGCAGCATTTCCTAAACTCGATCTTTGGGTTTAGCCTGAGCCTCTAATGGAGACCGTAGAACTGTCATCAACGCATGCTTCAGTATTCCCCCTCTCTCATGGAGTATTTCTGTTCCCAGGCCACATACGTGTATCAAAAGGATCCCACCCTGGTCACCAATGTAGCCCACGGATGTAGAGTGAGAGAAGTGCCTTAGCATAAGGCAATCTTAAGATCATGTGGTCCAGAGATGAGAACTCTGCTATCTACGGCAAAAGCCTGTGCTCCTGACAGGGACAATAGAATTCATCACTGCATGTTACAATAGTATATATAATTTGTCACCTCAACCTAATTCTCTATGGAATTTAGTATTTGATAGGCTCTAACAAGCATTGTTTGTATGGTCAATATACACACAGTTCTGACACAAACATTTACCCCTCCAGACATGCCACTAGTGGTCTTTTCACAGTCCCCAAATCAAGAACAAATTCAAGAAAGCATACAGTATTTTATATAGAGACATTATTGCATGGAACTCCCTTCTATCTCATATTGTTCAGATGAACATGAAATGAAGATGATAAAGCAACACCTCACAGCACAACGCCTCTCCCCTAATTTACCTAGATATTTTGTGTGTATGTATTTATATAGAGGCTATGCGTGCAATTTTTAAATATATGATCTTCAGCAGTTCTTGTCTGTTATTATGTAATGTTTCGTGTGGACCCCAGGAAGAGCAGCTTTTGCTTTCACCAACAGCTATTCTAATATAAGACCAAGCATGCATATCAGTAGTTGGTGGTCTTCAACTCTTAAAAATTCACTAGACTGTGTAAGACAGGCTGTATCACAACCCGCCGTGATTGGGAGTCCCATAGGGAGGCGCACAATTGGCCCAGCATCGTCTGGGTTTGGCCGGTGTAGGCCGTCATTGTAAATAAGAATTTGTTCTTAACTGACTTGCCTAATTAAATAAATACAATTAAACTAAAAAAGACAACCCAGAAATGAAAGACAACAGACAAATGCATGTGGTCTCAAAGTCTACTAGTGACAGCAGGGCTAGTTCAAACTGCAGTAGGATGGTTCTCCTCACAGGTGAGTGAATCAGCTAAGCCAGTGCTTGGTGAACAGCACTTGGTTGATCTCTGGGAGCAGGACACAGGAGAGGAGAGCTGAATAGATCATGGGAGACAAAAGTGAGAGAAGAATAAATCAAAGAAATCATCACTGCAAAGGATTGTAGTTGATGAGCTTGAAATTAACATCCTGACAGACTAATAAATTACAACAGCTAGGATAAGGATAGAGGCAGGGTGCTCTGCATCCTACTTCAATTTAGCTACAGATTGTATACCAGATAATGTGATAAAACCAAAGATTTTATCTGATTTTTACAAGTTTACCTATATAAAAGCTGCCATAGTTTCGTCAACTAACCTGTTATTGGTGATACTCTCTTCGTTCACGATTCTGAAAAACAGTTATCTTATCGTCTGCCTTCAGAATGTATTCATACCTATAGACTTATTCCACATTTTGTAGTTACAGCCTGAATTCAAAATGGTTAACACTGTCATTTTTATTTCATTGTATTAAGGGTTTATGTAATTCCTTTGTTTACGTATTGTCTCATTGACCCAAAACTATTTTGGGATATTTGTTTACCGCATCCTTTTGTCTCGACTAGTGGTCGACCGATTTTGATTTTTCAACACCGATACCGATTTATTGGAGGACCAAAAAAAGCCGATACCAATTAATCGGCCGTTTTTTTTTACATTTTTTTAAAATTATTATTATATTTTTTTGTAATAATGACAATTACAACAATACTGAATGAACACTTATTTTAACTTAATATAATACATCAATAAAATCAATTTAGCCTCAAATAAATAATGAAACATGTTCAATTTGGTTTAAATAATGCAAAAACACAGTGTTGGAGAAGAAAGTAAAAGTGCAATATGTGCCATGTAAAAAAGCTAACGTTTAAGTTCCTTGCTCAGAACATGAGAACATATGAAAGCTGGTGGTTCCTTTTAACATGAGTCTTCAATATTCCCAGTTAATAACTACAACCTAAAACTTCTTATAGGACTATTTCTCTCTCTGATTTGTATGTTATATGCCTTTGACTATTGTATGTTCTTATAGGCACTTTAGTATTGCCAGTGTAACAGTATAGCTTCCGTTCCTCTCCTCGCTCCTACCTGAGCTCGAACCAGGAACACATTGACAACAGCCACCCTCGAAGCAGCGTTACCCATGCAGAGCAAGGGGAACAACTACTCCAAGTCTCAGAGCGAGTGACGTTTGAAACGCTATTAGCACGCACCCCGCTAACTAGCTAGCCATTTCACATCGGTTACACCAGCCTAATCTTGGGAGTTGATAGGCTTGAAGTCATAAACAGCTGCTGGCCAACGCACGAAAGTGCTGTTTGAATGAATGCGTACGAGCCTGCTGCTGCCTACCATCGCTCAGTCAGACTGCTCTATCAAATCATAGACTTAATTATAATATAATAACACACAGAAATACGAGCCCTTGGTCATTAAAATGGTAGAATCCGGAAACTATCATTTAGAAAACAAAACGTTTATTCTTTCAGTGAAATACAGAACCGTTCCGTATTTTATCTCGCGGATGGCATCCCTAAGTCTAAATATTGCTGTTACATTGTACAACCTTCAATGTTATGTCATAATTATGTACAATTCTGGCAAATTAATTGCGGCCTTTGTTAGGAATAAATGGACTTCACACAGTTAGCAATGAGCCAGGCGGCCCAAACTGCTGCATATACCCTGACTGCTTGCACGGAACGCAAGAGAAGTGACACAATTTCCCTAATTATAAGAAATTCATGTTAGCAGGCAATATTAACTAAATATGCAGGTTTAAAAATATATACTTGTGTATTGATTTTAAAGAAAGGCATTGATGTTTATGGTTAGGTACATTGGTGCAACGACAGTGCTTTTTTCGCAAATGCGCTTGTTAAATCATCACACGTTTGTCGAAGTAGGCTGTGATTCAATGAGAAATTAACAGGCACCGCATCGATTATATGCAACGCAGGACACGCTAGATAAACTAGTAATATCATCAACCATGTGTAGTTAACTAGTGATTATGTTAAGATTGATTGTTTTTTATAAGATAAGTTTAATGCTAGCTAGTAACTTACCTTGGCTTCTTGCTGCCCTCGCGTACCAGGTCGGCCTGCCACGCAGGGTCCTCGTGGAGTGCAATGTAAGGCAGGTGGTTAGAGCGTTGGACTAGTAACCGGAAGGTTGCAAAAATGAATCCCCGAGCTGACAAGGTAAAAATCTGTCGTTCTGCCCCTGAACCAGTTAACCCACCGTTCCTAGGCCGTCATTGAAAATAAGAATGTGTTCTTAACTGACTTGCCTAGTTAAATAAAGGAGTAAAAAAATATATATATAATAATTTCGGCAAATCGGTGTCCAAAAATACAGATTACCGATTGTTATGAAAACTTGAAATCGGCCCTAATTAATCGCCATTCCGATTAATCGGTCGACCTCTAGTCTAGACCGAGTAAACAGTAAACGTTCCGAGGCTACGCGTTTTTGGGGGTTCTTCACTTCAATGTTGAAGGTTTTGAACACCATTTATACGCAGCAAACTTTCAACATTGTACAGACGTAGTTTTGTGGTCTTGGCTGTACGTTGTCACATCGTCCAACTAGACTATAATGTTTTAATTAATTGTTTTGGGTCGTTTTTACTATGTTCTTCTTACTTCAAATGAGAGGTTTTGGGCTGAGAGCCTTGATATGTTTTATTTATTTTCTCTCTCAATACATGTTATAATTTTATACAACTACAAGTGGTGCTTTTCTAATTTCATTTGCACATGGGATTGACTTAAAAAAAATAAAAAATTTGCTGCTTGTTTCTCAACCAAAGAACGCTACTTTAACCTGCCTAGGATCAGCGTGGCGCTAGCGGCACACCCCCCCCCCCCCCCACTGAAAAACCAGTGCCGCGAAATTCAAAAAAAATTTTTTTTTTAAATATTTAACTTTCACACATTAAAGTCCAATACAGCTAATGAAAGACACAGATCTTGTGAATCCAGTCAACATGTCCGATTTTTAAAATGTTTTACAGGGAAGACACAATATGTAAAGATGTACATCTATTACCTAAAAACACATTAGCATAATCCACCATCTTTTATTTGTCCACCAACACCAGTAGCCATCACCAATTCGGCTAAACTAAGATATTTATAGCCCCTAACCAACAAAAAAACTCATTAGATGACAGTCTGATAACATATTTATGGTATGGGATAGGTTTTGTTAGAAAAAAGTGCATATTTCAGGTAGATGGCATAGGTTACAATTGCACCCACCGTCACAAATGGAATAGAAAAACTACTTAGAGCAACGTGTTTACCTACTTACTAATCATCAAACATTTCGTAAAAATACACAGCATACACGAATCGAAAGACACAGATCCTGTGAATACAGACAATATTTCAGATTTTCTAAGTGTCTTACAGCGAAAACACAATAAATCGTTATATTAGCATAGCACATAGCACATAGCAGCCCAGCATTGATTCTAGCCAAAGTGAGCGATAAAAGTCAACATCGCCAAAAGATATTAATTTTTTCACTAACCTTCTCAGAATTCTTCCGATGACACTCCTGTAACATCATATTACACAATCCATATAGAGTTTGATCGCAAATGTTTATATTTAGCCACCAAAATCATGGTTAGACAATGTGAAATGTAGACAAGCTGGTCAGAAAATGTCCTTGCGCCACTTAGACAGTGATCTACTCTTATACATAAATACTCATAAACGTGACTAAAAAATATAGGGTGGACAGGGATTGATAGACAATTTAATTCTTAATACAATTGCGGAATTACATTTTTTAATTTATCCTTACTTTTCAATACAGTTTGCGCCAAGCGAAGCTACGTCAAAAAACATGGCGTCCTAAGCCACTAAAATGTTTCGACAGAAACACGATTTTTCATAATAAAAATGTCCTACCTTGAGCTGTTCTTCCATCAGTATCTTGGGCAAAGGATCCTTTCTTGGGAGTAATCGTCTTTTGGTGGAAAGCTGTCCTCTTGCCATGTGGAAATGCCAACTGCGTTCGGGATGAACTGAAAGCGTGCCCAGCTATTCACAGCGTTAAAGAAATAAATGTCCCAAAATCGCACTAAACGGATATAAATTGCTATAAAACGCTTTAAATTAACTACCTTATGATGTTTTTAACTCCTATAACGAGTGAAAAGATGACCGGAGAAATATAACAGGCTAAACTAACGCTTGGAACAGGAGAGGGTCCGTGTTCTCCACGCGCGTGACGCACCAAGAAAAGACTTGCTAGCTACAGGGTTTTTTGATTTATAGGGCCTGTGAACGCGCAATCGACCCCATTGGAATCGTCATCACGTAAAGGCATCCAGGGGAAGACGTAAGAAGTGTCCGTACAGTCATAGTAATAACAGTGCCCTTTTAACTGACTTCAGAACAGTGGCCAACATTTCTGAAATCTGAATCCATGTCAGGGAAATTGCTGTAGAATGGGCTCTGTTCCACTTAGAGACAAAATTTCAACTCCTATAGAAACTATAGACTGTTTTCTATCCAATAATAATAATAATATGCATATTGTACGATCAAGGATTTTGTGGGAAGCCGTTTCAAAAATTACCCAATTAGCATAAATAGTCTAAACAGCGCCCCCATCCCCAACAGGTTAAAAGGCGGTACTGTGGGTTTATCACCACATTCTCACAGACATACTGTGCGAAGAAAATATGTTCTATTTAGTCTTGTACCTTATTGGGGAGATATTGTCCGGGATGGGGGAGGAAGGAGGTTTAATTGTTCAGTTCTGATGTTGTCATTCTGTCTTTTTCCCAAGTGTCTTACACCGTACATTATTACTGAGACAATTTATCCTGGGGTTTTTGGGTATTCATTGCTTTTCCACTCTGTGCTCTAATGACAGGGTTGTATAACGGGAGTGCTCATGGTGGCCAAAATAATACCATCACGTATATTTCGTTGAACATCAAAGGGGCTAACAACCCTGTGAAATGTTGGAGTGTGCTGAGACATTTAAAGGGCAAGCTTGTATGTGTTCTCAATAGCGTCTTAACTCAATTTTACTCTCACATAAGGAGTTTGTCTATTTAATTTCTTCTGAAATAACCTTATTCCTTATTAATTCAACCCCAGATATGTCCTGCTCTTCCATATGGGAGTCCCTCAAAGCATACCTACGTGTCCAAATTATACAGCCAACAAAAACAAATCTCGCTCTCTCGCTCTTTGAGACCTGAGTGAAGCCATAGCTACATTGGATGAGAAGTATGCTGCAGATCCTTCCTCTGATCTATATAAAGAACGCCAGCTACTCAAATCTGAGTAGACAAGCTGAACAATTACTCTTACGAGCTCGATACAGTGTTTTCATTAAGGCGACAAGGCCAATAAACTCCTTGCACATTAGATCCGTAAATCTGAGGCCTCACGTTTAATCCCACAAATAAGGACCCTGTCTGGTGCTACCACAGTTATACATAAAGAGATCAATTCAAACAGTTTTACTCTGCGCTATACACCTCTGAATCTCCTCAAGACCCTTTGTTGATTGATTTGTTCTTCGATGGTCTGAATATGCCTTCAATTGATAGACTCCCATGATGGTTTAGAAGAAGAATTTATATTTGAGGAGATTGCAACTGCAGTGTCCACAATAAAAAGTGTTAAATCACCGGGTCCAGACGGTTTTCCAAACAAATTTTACAGGACGTTTTCTGGTCTACTTTGCCCATTCCTGTCTTGATTATTTGCGGAGTGCCTTAATAGATCAATGTTGCCCCCCCCCCTCCCCCACAAGTCTTTATCAGGCTTCGATTTTATTACTATTTAGAGACAAATGAGGTCCCCCTGGAATGTGGATCTTATCGCCAAATCTCGCTTATAAACTGGGATGACAAAATCTTAGCCATCCGTATGGAAGGCTGGCTGCACCAAGTAATACACTCTGACCAGACTGGCTTTATGAGAAATAGGCATTTGTGTTTTCAATATTAGACACATTATGAATATACTGTACTCCAATTATTCTTTGATGAATTTGCCTCTTTTGTTCAGCTACAGGAAAAGTTCATCCCACTTCTTACGCTGTCTCCAGACTAGGAACTTTGTTAGAGCTAATACATCTGAATTTCCCAATAGCCCTGTGAGTACAGCTATAGAGAGCATCTTTAAGCTAAACAAGCGTCCTAAGGGTGCACTTTCAGATGTACAGTACCAGTCAAAAGTTTGGACACCTACTCATTCAAGGTTTTTTTTTTTTTTTTTCAAAACCCCTGACGTAGACGCACCGAGGGGCAAAAAGAGCTAGATTTACAACTAAAGGACCAAAATATCAATTTTGTAATGAATTGTCAAAATGAAGACCGGAATTGCAGTGTTTCACTATAACTAAGCCTAAAACATTTGTTTTTGATGCAACTAAAAAAATCTGAAGTTACTTCAAGTTAGATGGGGAGCGGCGGCGAACAGCAACCTTCAAGTCTTTCCACAGATTTCCAATGGGATTCAAGTCTGGGTGGGTGTCATGGAGCGCATGTCCCTGACTTCTAGACAATGACACTGAAACAAACTATTGGTTGGAGAAAGACTATTGTATCTCTTCAAGGTATTACCAAGAATACTGAAAGAAAAGAGAATGTGACTCATTTCAGGATAATAGGCATATATCTCGTAGTAGAACAGCATAAGTGTTGTTCTCCACTTTCTGGAGGACGAGTTTTGAAATCAGCGGAATTAGAGTATGATAGCTAAGAGAGCACCTGTCTCTGGATTATATCTTCAACCATAGCATCCATGACGGAGAGAAGCGTCCATCCATGATAGTCTAGCTAGCTACATTTTCAGATATTACAGTTTTAATTTTAAAGTGTACTGTTAGCGAGCTAGCTAATGTTTTGTGTATGATCTTATTCGTATCTCCACTATGCAAGTAACCATTTCAATAGAACTGTTGATAGACGTAGCTGGTAAATTCTGACGAATTTATGAACACTTAACACCCGTTGATATGACCGGTGTCAGTAAACATTGGCAAAAAAAACATAAATTGTTGCCAGCAGCACATTTGCAGTCACCAACGCTCTGGATATCATAAAATCAGCCTAACCAACTCTGCTAGGGTGAGTAAAATGGTCTGTGAGCTGTTCTCTCATTTGTGTCTGGAAGTAGCTAGCAAGCTAGCCAACGTTAGTTTGGGTGCTTGACTGGCGTTGTTTGGACAGAATGCTCAGATCAACCCTTAAAGAGATGGGTGGGGCTAAAGCTTAAGAGGGTGTGAACGATGCTGAATTGGTGTAGACAAAGATGAGCTCTCCAGTAGGTACCAAAACATTCACATTTTCTGAAAAATTAGGTTACACGTTTATCATCTTTCAAAGCAGAATTACTTTCCCATTGTTCCTCAAATGCAATGTATGATATGCCATTTTGTAGCTCTTTCTCTTTGGATAAAAGCAATGTAAAAAAAGGCGGTCGGTCACATATGTTGGATAGAGTTGCACAATCCATTTGCCAATTATACTTTGACATAAGGTGCCAAAGTTGAGTGTTTGTTTTGTACACCAGTTATTAAAACAATGTAACTTGTTAACCATGTTTCAACCGTGTATAAAGCAGCCCATTTAAACATACAAGCTCTAGCAATGTGAAATATATTATTCAAATAACGATTGAAGTGTTGGTAGAGAATAGTTATTTAATTTAACCTACCTGATGTTTGTTTCCTTGTTGAAGAGCTGGTGTGCATTATGCATGATGCAAATTAGTCTACGAGTCAAGGAACATTTTATTGGTTGACGGAAATAACCAAAGTGAATTATCCCAAGGGTGAATTACTTCATGAATGTGTATTTTGTGACTTAAAGAAGTAATTTTGGCACAAGTTATTGAAGTGTGTGATTATGTAAAACTTTATGATATACATTACCAGTCAAAAGTTTGGACACACCTACTCATTCCAGGGTTTTTCTTTATTTTTATTATTTTCTACATTGTAGAATAATAGTGAAGACATCAAAACTATGAAATAATACATATGGAATCATGTAGTGACCAGAAAAGTGTTAAACGAATCAAAATATATTTTATATTTGAGATTCTTCAAGGTAGCCACCCATTGCCTTGACAGCTTTGCACAAGAACAGTTCCTTCGATAGTATTGTTTCTGCTTTGACATGCACTGTCAACTGTAGGACTTTATATAGACAGGTGTGGTTTTTTTCTAAATCATGTCCAAACAATTGAATTGGCTACAGGTGGACTCCAATCAAGTTGTAGTAACATGATCAATGGAAACAGGATGCACCTGAGGTCAATTTGGAGTGTCATAGCAAAGGGGTGTGAATACTTATGTAAATTAGATTTCTGTATTTCATTTTCAATAAAATAGCATTTTGTCATGGGGTATTGTGGGTGAGGAAAAAATATATATTTTCAATCCATTTTTTATTCTGAAGGCCATTCATAGATGCGAACTGTTTTAGCGCCTATTGATGATAGTACACTATATATACAAAAGTATGCGGACACCCCTTTAAATGACTGGATTTGGCTGTTACAGCCACACCTGTAACTGACTGGTGTATTAAATCGAGCGCACAGCCATGCAATCTCCATTCCTTCCCCGGTCAACTAAGTGTTGTTATTGTGAACATCTAGGAGCAACAATGGCGCAGCCACAAAGTGGTAGGCCACACAAGCTCACAGAATGGGACCGCTGAGTGCTGAAGCACGTAGCACGTAAAAATCATGTCCTCTGGAAGCAACGTCTGCATTAACTGTTCGTCGGGAATGGGTTTCTTGAAATGGGTTTCCATTGCCAAGCAGCCGCACACAAGCATAAGATCACCATTCGCAATGCCAAGTGTCGGCTGGAGTGTTGTAACGCTCGCCGCCATTGGACTCTGGAGCAGTGGAAACGCGTTCTCTGGAGTGATTAATCACGCTTCACCATCTTGCAATCCGACGGACGAATCTGGGTTTGGCGGATGCCAGGAGAACGCTACCTTCCCGAATGCATAGTGCCAACTGTAAAGTTTGGTGGATGAGGAATAATGGTCAGGGGCAGTTTTTCATGGTTCAGGCTAGGCCTGTGAAGGGAAATCTTAACGCTACAGCATACAATGACATTCTAGACGATTCTGTGCTTACAACTTTGTGGCAACAGTTTGTGGAAGCCCCTTTACTGTTTCAGCATGTTACCCCCGTGCACAAAGAGGCCCGTACAGAAATGGTTTTATCGAGATCAATGTCAAAGAACTTGACTGGTCTGCAGACCCCTAACCTCAACCCCATCGAACACATTTGGCATGAATTGGAACGCCGACTGCAAGCCAGGCCTAATCGCCCAACATCGGTGCCCGATCTCACTAATGCGCTTGTGGCTGAATGTAAGCAAGTAATGTTCCAACATTACTGCGGGGAGACTGTTATAGCAGCAAAGGGGGGACCAACTCCATTTTATTGCCCATAAATTTGGAATGAGATTGTTTGTCGAGCACATGTCCACATACTGACATACACTACATGACCAAAATGTATGAATGTTTTTGAGTCCTGCCTTGATGACTCTTATTAGCTTGATAGTTCTTGTCCTATAGATTTTGTGGTCTTAAATTGTTTTTGGAATAATGATAGCTAAAGCTCCCTGTCCCGGAATGACATGCTAGTGATAAAGCTAACTGCTCCTGCTACATAGCAACAGGTCTACTTATTGTAGCTAGCTAGCTACATTACTAAGGTTGCTGCGTTAAAGTGCATTCAGGAAGTATTCAGACCCCTTGACTCTTTCCACATTTTGTTACGTTACAGCATTGTTCTAAAATGGATTGAGTAGTTTTTTCCCACACAAATCTACACCCAATACACTTTAATGACAAAGCGAAAAAGGTTTTTAGAAATGTTTGCAACTTTATTAAAAGAAAAAAAAAGAATACCTTGTTTACATAAGTATTCAGACCCTTTGCTAGTATTAGCAGATTGTTATTCTTCAATAACACAGATCCCAAAGCAAATCAGGGGGAGAAAATGTATTTATTCAAAGAAAACAAATCATAGTAGTTATGCTGGGAAGTAGATGGCAGATGTTCATTCTTCCCTGTCCTCAATGGTTTCTCCTCTGAACAAAGAGACAGGATGTAGTTTATAACCCAACCCTAGCCTGTGGTTGTTCAATTAGAATTCCTTGCAGTAAAATTGGGCCAATGCCCAAATAACAAGTATCCCATTTCAGGCTCAATGTATAGGTGATTCGGACCATTGAGAACTTGCCACATGTAGCTATGAGTCCTGGACTGATTCCTCCCGTGTCCCTGACCTATTAATCTTCAGTTCCCCATTACAGAAAAACAACTATTTCCATTGGACATTAATTCCCTCTTGACCTTTAGTCCTCTGCGTTGTGTATTTATCTTAGAATATTCTTACACTTCCCTTAGGCCATTTAAAAAATAAATATACTTAAAATGTATTTTTAGAACATGAAAAAATAGACAGTATAAAAAAACTTTAGCAGTGAGCATAAAACCATTCACATTAAACACCTTGCATTTCTATAAAACACAAAGGGCATATTTTACTTGCTGTTTCAGTAAGAAATATATTTCACACAAAGTTATAGAAAATAGGTATTAACAGGTGTAATGATGATGACACTTATGATTCCTACCACAGACTGTATTAGGAGGAAACTCACCAAAAAATAATTGCCTGCAAGACAATAATATTCAATCGTCCTATAGGCAAGGTAATCATTCAGATTCCTTTTAAGTATGATCAGCTGTTCCACACCCGGTATCAGCCCCACATAGATAACTATTAGAGACTATGTTATGACAGTCTGTCGGTAGTGAGGAATTATTCTTCCGATTCCACTGGTTGATAAGGACGTCTCTAATGAACACTTCACCGATGATCTTGTATCGTTTCATGTACAGGCCTTGGGTGAAGGGGTATTGCTGCATATTCAGACAGTATATTCTCATAACCTGTAATGAAGAAGAACAAAAAAAGTGAAAGTAACATGTCCTGGTTTCAAGAGATTGATATTTCACATAGATTTCCCAAAGTAAGCACATTCCAATTTGCAGGAAAATGTTGGACATTTCACCTAGATATCCCTAATATGATGACTGCAGTGTACAACATAGAAGCCTATCAGGTTCTGATCATCTTACTATGCTTCTTCACCTGAGATTGGCCCCCGATTGCTAATCAATCAGTTCATTATTCTCCAGGCTTTGTCATCAAAATGGACAACCTTGCAATGAGTGACATGTATCCATCGTGATTTTCCCTGGACTTTCACTGCTGACCTCGTTATGAGCAAAATTTATTGAGGACCTTCCCATTTTGGCCTTAATGTGTCTGTTACATATTTTTTTAACCATCACCCACTTTCCTGGCACTACGTCATGTCCCCCCTCGGGAGTTATTCCCCATGCCTCTTTTACTTGTCTGTCTGCTTCCCCTACTGCATTAGAAAGTTGTATGCAATAGTTAAGCATTGTGTCACTCAAAGTGTACGTCTGCCTTTTTCAAATCTAAGGTGCCTGGTCGACCTGTGATGACCTCAAACGGACTCAATCCTGTGGTTTTGTTATGTGTTGCCCATTGTCGTGTCTTTAGTATAATTAAATGTGAAGACTGTTATTTTATCAAG
Source organism: Salvelinus fontinalis (assembly GCF_029448725.1). Classification (NCBI taxonomy): domain Eukaryota; kingdom Metazoa; phylum Chordata; class Actinopteri; order Salmoniformes; family Salmonidae; genus Salvelinus; species Salvelinus fontinalis. Next base: position 34,424,492 of record NC_074687.1, on the reverse strand, counting down.
TCAATTATCTGTGTAATTATTATTATGTGATTTTAACTAATCATGTGAACTTTAAACAACTAGGAAGTCGGGGCACCACTGAATTTTTTTATAGAGTCTCTTATTTCCTGAATTGACTATTCAGATATTTTCATATCTTATCAATTAGTCTTCCATTAATGATTATTTATTGTTACCTTCCGTCAGTCTCATCTGAACGTCGTAAAATTCTTGGTTATCTGCACAAACCCTAGTTTCCATAATGAACCAGAAATATACAAATTGGCTTAATTATTTATTTACTAACTAAATAATCACAGAAATACATATCAAACTAACAGTAGATATTGGTTACTAACAATGATAGAAAAATCACTAGTGGGCTAAGCCAATATGACAGCTTTGTAGACAAAAGGAAAGGGGTGTGACTGAGAGAGCGGGAAAGACAAATGGATTCACTACACACAGTCTATAATTATATTCATTGAAATGCTAATACTTTGCACATGAACGGCCGCTCATTCGAGAATAATTGCTGTGTGTATAATATATTATTTCGCCCGTATGCCGTTGTTGTCTTCTCTTTTGGAATCCTCCATCGTCCTGTAGGGTTCAACAAATGTTGCATTTTGCCACGACAGCCTCAGTCTCTTTCTGCGCACCAGGATAAACTATCTTGTCCACACCAATGTATCCCAAAGAGTGGCTCTGTGTCACCACAGTAAACCAATCAGAGAGCTGATCCAAAACCAACTCACAACAGTCGTGTTCAGGTAATGTGGTATCTGGAGGAAACATCAGATTAGCTGGATTACATGGTGTGCCACATTGTATGATGATGTTAGGAGCCTCCAACACAGTCGACCACTTGTTCCAACGAGCAGCTGTGACCTGTGCAGCTCGATTCATTGTCAAAAGATTATGTACAGCATGTGGACACTTGATGGTAAGCTGTTGGTCGAGAACAAGCGATGCAACCATCGACACAGCAACGTAAGTAGCCTGCATAGCTCAGACAGGGACCCCATCCCAATGCCACATCATCCAGTTTCTTCGAATAGTAGGTTACAGGTTTCTGGCAATGGCCATGGTCTTGTCATCACTGAGGTCATGTAGCCATTTTTTTCAGCCACAAAGAGGGTGAAAGGTTGGCCTGAGTCCGGAATGCCGAAAGCCGGCACTGGTGACAGAGCTAGATTTAGCTTGTCAAAAACCTCTTTCTGTCCTTCCGTGAAGGCTACAGAGTCTTTTGAATCAGTGTCTCCCTTGAGGAGGTCGTTAAATTTGGGTAGGTCATTTTAGGCGAAAATTGAAAAAAAGGGTCCGATCCTTAAGGGTTAAGGGGATGTGCACCCAGGAGTCCACCCAGCATCTGTTGTAGTTGCACAAACCCAGGAAGAAACGAAGTTCTTTAATAGTAGTGGGCTCCTTGGCAGCTTGTATGGCAGCAGTACGACATTGTCATCTCTCTTTTTCCCTGTAAGACCAGTTGACCGAGGTAGATAACCTGTGATTGCATGAGTTAGGCCTTATCAGGGCTAGCTTTATGGCCTTTGGCATGCAAGTGATTTTAGATTCTTGGCATGTGTTTCCTCATCTTCTGACGCTAACAATATATCATCAACATATTGTATGACAACAGATGACATCGGAGGAAGATCTTAATGTCAGCCACCAGTGGAGTGAGTTTGGAGATGGCTTCATTTGCATTCCTGTAGTCCAGTGTCACTCGCCAGTAACTACTTGATTTTTTTTTCACTGGGCTATTGGAGGCAGAATGTGTCTTTTCAACTATACCCATGTCCCATATATCTCTAACCAAAAAAAAGAAAGTAGCGGCCATAGTTTCCTTGATAATGTGATATTGTTTTGTGCAAGGTGGGGCAACACCTGTCAAGCACACTGGTTCCATATCCAAAGTTCCACACTCGTTTTTCTTCGTGGTCCAAAATAGGATGGTTCTGAACTGTAGATCCCTGCAGTTGTCTAATTTGCCACGTCACCTTCCCTGCAGAAATGTTCAGTGTAGAGTCAAGTTGCATAATAACCAATAGACATTGATAAATCAAATCAAATTTTATTGGTCACATACACATAGTTAGCAGATGTTAATGCGAGTGTTGCGAAATGCTTGGGCTTCTAGTTCCGACCATGCAGTAATATCTAACAATTTCACAACAACTACCTTATACACACAAGTGTAAAGGAATGAATAAGAATATGTACATATAAATATATGGATGAGTGATGGCCGAACGGCATAGGCAAGATGCAGTAGATGGTATAGAGTACAGTATATACATATGAGATGAGTAATGTAGGGTATGTTAACATGATATAAAGTGGCATTGTTTAAAGTGACTAGTGATACATTTATTACATCCAATTTTTAATTATTAAGTGGCTAGAGATTTGAGTCAGTATGTTGGCAGCAGCCACTCAATGTCAGTGATGGCCTAGAAGCTGTTTTTCAGTCTCTCGGTCCCAGCTTTGATGCACCGGTACTGACCTCGGGTGGTTGTTGTCCTTGATGATCTTTTTGGCCTGCCTGTGACATCAGGTGGTGTAGGTGTCCTGGAGGTAGTTTGCCCCCGGTGAAGTGTTGTGCACCCCCCCCCCCCCCCCCCCCCCCCCACCACCATTCCTGTTGCTCTCATCTTCTTGCCCGTGTACTGAGGACATGTTTTGCATAATATATGGGCAATAGAGTGACATCAGCACCCGTATCTACTAAGCAATCTACTGCAAAGTTGTTAACCATGTTCACATATATTCCATCCGATTTCATATGTACACCAGCTGAGATGGGACGTAAGAGGGGGTCTGTTGGTTTACCTCCACAGCATCCAGCAAGCTCTGCTTCTTAGCCGGAGAAAGCTTCTTACATTTCTGACTCAGCATTGTGTCGTTGGGGCTGCTGTTGTCCTGTTTCCATTTTCCCCTAGACGGACCCTGCTTCTCCTGGCCATTCCTAATAAGAACATGTTTTCTTTTCTGACATTCTCCTTGCCAGTGACCAGAAATCCCGCAATAATGACATACCAGGTTTTTCTTCTGCTGAACGGGTAAGGTTGTTGGGTTTACTTGTAATCTGCACAACTCTGACAGACAACTCAAACAGCTGGTTTATTATGTTGATTGATGTCTCTGTCCAGTAGTGACAGCCTGTCAATGGTGTCGCTGTAGTTTTGTGTCTCCCAGTCACTAGTTATGGAACAAAAGTTTTGCGCAAATCGTTGTGTATGGCTTGCATCAACTGATGTTGAGTGCATCTTCATCTTCCATGCCGGGTACCCCACTGTGTCTATCCACCTCTGCTCTGAACCTTTCTTCAAATTCAACAAACGGCTCTTTCGTTTTTTGGGCACATTTGGTTATCTCTCCCCAATTGGTGGTTGCATTGGTCAGACCCTTAAGGAAAACATGTATGGCTCTCCATCCATCGGCCACATCTTGCTCTTCACCACCCACAGCTCTATAATCCTTTTCTTCAAGTATGCCATGATCATGGTTGTTCAAAACAAAGGCAAACAACTATAACCCATCACAAGGATTTAGATTGTAGAGTTTCTGATATCACTTTAAATGGTCCCATGTCTTCATACCCACATCTCGTGGATGCTTCAAAGTCTTTGACCATTCATCCAACTGTTTTGGAGATGCTGATTTGTGTGTAATTTCGGTCACCGGGGGTTTGTCTTTACTCCCTTTAAAAGCCTGTGTTCTGGTTGGCCTAAGACATCGTTTGTCACCGCTGTCAGAATCTGTTGACTCAAGCCAGGCAGTGTTGACCAGATGCTTGAAACCTGATCTGCTTTGCGCAACTCAGCCTGAGGGTAGATTGAGGGAACAACGGACCCACAGTTGGGGGCCAAGTTTGCCTTTATCACCCTTACCTCCTGTAATTGTTGAATTTCGCCTTTAAGGTTTTTATCTGTTCACCAAGAGCCATCAAACTCTCTTTATCTCTCTGCATTGTCCTATCATGTTTATCAAGAAAGAATTTCTCATCTCGTTTTCTTACTTTGGCTAATAGGGTTAAAGACCATTGTGTCTTTTTTAATGAGTTAGATGGGTTAGATGGTCTATTGTGTGTAGATTTATGAGGGTGGGGGGGAACAATTTTAATATATTTTAGAATAAGGCTGTAATGTAACAAAATCTGGAAAAAGTCAAAGGGTCTGAGTACTTTCTGAATGCACTGTAAGTAAAGTTGGGAGTTATTTTACAGTCTGCATTGTTGGTTTCAATTTTCTATAACTAAATCGGTTACAAATATAACAAATACTTTACCCATGTCATCAGCTGTGTTTTATACCTTCGATACGGAGAACGTGAGTGGCAGACGTGATCAGCAGAGAGGGTACCTGGATAGTACACAAGTTTTGATTGGTTTGCTGTTTAGTATTTGATAGCATTTGCATGTCCGGCTAGCAAACATGAAGTAATAAGTATTTTGAGAAAATAATTGACTTTGCTAACAAATGGAAATGTGGTCAGAATAAATAAGTAAATGTACATTATGTAAAAACCAGCTTCACCCTCACCAATGACTGATCATCTCAAAAACTAAAGCAGATGCGATGCTTCAGCTCACCACCTATTAATAACAAACCAAATGCAAAACTGCAGAGCATTTAGCACATTCTAGACAGTTAAACTTACTAGTTATAAGATATCTAGCAGGCAAACATTTAGTTGTGACTTCCATACTTTTACCTTTTCCCACGTACCAACAAACGGGTGTGATCATTCTACAATGGTCCCTGCAGCGTACGCTCAAACCGGTTTGATTAGAACGTCCAGCTTCAATTGACCGAACAGTTAGCATTTGAGCTAGCCTCACTGTTTTTTCACAAAAACATTTTGCACAAACACAGTTCTTACAAGGTTATGTCCTGAATGCAATATTCAGACATTCACCGAAGTAATGACAGCATAACGCATTCATCCAAACCAGAAAATGTAGGTTACATTAGTCCTAGCGCTAACTGAGGAAATATTGACGTAACACGAGGTCATATTTAGACAACTCTTAGCTGACAGAAACCACAATATGGATTATCTAATAGCAATTACTATTTATAATTCCTCACATCACGGGTGAGCTCATTGATCCAAATAATTGAGTAAAACACTTTGTAGAAATCGAAAGTAATCTGACGATGGGTAGTTTGTGCGCACCGTTGTTTTTTTGTGTCAACCAAAGATAGAGACAAAATGAGTTTGGTCTGTTTGCAAATATGCATGTTGAAGGGGATATGTCGTCTACGATCATTCACTTCCCTTCATTCACTTCCGGAAGTTTACCCTGAAAGATGAGTGAACCATTCCTTCACCTCATTATAAAATCTTTGGTCTGACAGATGTTTACGTGACACCCAGAATGCATTGTGTAATGTCAACAAACATGGCGCCACACATAGCTGGCAAATAGCTTAGCGTTAGCTCATTATAATCAGTAAAACCTTCAAAAAAGTATTTTACACACATCATAGGTGTCCATTACATTCTATGCAATAATTGAAATGCATTATTTGTCACCAGTACTTGAAAACGTGAATAAAACTGTAAATACATACATTCTTCATGCTACAGTAGAAACGACAACATGATATATACAGAAAATAATGCACTTACTTTGATAGGAACGCATACATGTCCAAAGTTATTTTTTTCCTTACAAATAATAAGTAATGGCAATGTGAGCGCCAGCCAGAAAATGTGTCAATTCGTGCAAGACTGTGCAAATGTCTGCATACTTGATCTGCGGAAACATTGGTGAAGTGTGTGGGCTCTGTTCGAAGAGAGAAGTTTGTCTGGCTCAGTAAAGCCTCAGACATAAATTGCCCGCAATGCTGAAATGGGCTACTTCTATTAAAACTTCTTATGGCTGCAATCCCGGTAACGGGATGATATGACAGCAGCCAGTGAAAGTGCAGGGCGCCAAATTCGAAACAGAAATCTCATAATTAAAATTCCTCAGACATACAGTGGGGAGAACAAGTATTTGATACACTGCCGATTTTGCAGGTTTTCCTACTTACAAAGCATGTAGAGGTCTGTAATTTTTTATCATAGGTACACTTCAACTGTGAGAAACGGAATCTAAAACAAAATCCAGAAAATCACATTGTATGATTTTTAAGTAATTAATTTGCATTTTATTGTATGACATAAGTATTTGATACATCAGAAAAGCAGAACTTAATATTTGGTACAGAAACCTTTGTTTGCAATTACAGAGATCATACTGTAGTTCTTGACCAGGTTTGCACACACTGCAGCAGGGATTTTGGCCCACTCCTCCATACAGACCTTCTCCAGATCCTTCAGGTTTCAGTAAACATGATCAAACATGATCAAACTGAGATCTTACCATCATTCTGTTACCAAACTTTACATATGCACTCTGAGTAAAATGTGTTTTTGTAAAATGTTCAGTGCAAATTGTAAAAAGTCCTTGTGCATAGAGTTATGGTTTGTTGAACTTTGCAATCAATGGTTTTTGTTCACATCATTTTAAAGTGAAAGATCTGAGTCTCTGTTAAAGTGAAATTGCATAGCTCAGGAAATATGTTTTTGAAGGAGTGTGGTGGGATGAATGTGTCAAGTTTGAGGGTCTTTCGCAGCTCATTCCAGTCATTGGCGGCAAAAAAATGGAATAAATGACAGCCAAAGGAAGTGCGGCCTTTGGGAATGACCAGTGTGATATATCTACCAGAGCACAAGTTGCTATTGGTAGTGGAGATGGAGTGAGCTGAGGTAGAGAGGGGACTTGCCTATGAGGTACTTGTAAATAAATTGGCCTTCTTACTGGTCAACGGATGCTGTTACCACAGCAAAATGAAAGCCGTAGAGACAACTAGGAATGCAATACTCAGGGCCATCTCCATTCTAATACGATGGTTGAAGCATCTTCTCATTGTATCACGGCAAAATGATAGCAGTCTGCCCATCCGCCCAGAAGAGGAAGCCAGGTGAGGTAATGAGTCAAACCTTTTAACTACATTAAACTGAGACACCCCTCCATCAACAGACAGCAGAGCCTCAGTTTCATTAGTTTCCATGGTACGTATGAAAGAGCACCTCTGCCTTGTGTATCATGAAGGATTCCCACATCTCCCATAAACAAAATGTCATTGAATTGGTTTTGCTGTGTTGTGCCATAATTGGAAAGGATTCTGCATCCACATATAAGATTTATGAAACATGGAAAGTAATAAGCGGTCCTGCGGGATGTAGCCTTTTGTTGTGCTATGAGAGCTTAAACTTCCTCCCAATAGGCTTGGTGGGTATACCGGAGTATTGTAAATAGCCACGGGATCGTTTTTCAATACAGACAAAACTATTTCTTTGTCGCTACTTTTTAAGTAAAAACCTGAAGTCAACTTGTGTAATATGTTAGGATATAAAGCAGATCACGTTCATTTCACCTATCACTGTATTTTACACTATGAAGATAACCGGTAGTCCCCAGTCACATGGTTGTTTGTTTACAAGCACACAATGACAAGACCAGAGCCTTAAGAGTCACTCACTGTTGTCCAGGGCACACCAGGTGATCTAGAGATCTTCTCTAGGATAAGAGGCAGCATTTTCACTTTTGGATAAATAGCATGCCCAATTTCAACTTCCTTCTACTCATCCCCAGAATATAAGATATGCATTATTATTAGATTTGGATAGAAAACACACTGAAGTTTCTAAAACTGTTTGAATCATGTCTGTGAGTATAACAGAACTTATGTAGCAGGCAAAACCCCGAGGACTAACCATTCAGATTTTCTTTTCTTTTTTTGAGGTCACTGTCTGTTCAATGAGTTTTCATTGGGATACTAGATTTCTAAGGGACTTGTTTGCAGTTCCTACCGCTTCCACTGGATGTCACCAGTCTGGAAATTGGTTGAGGTTATTCCTTTGTGAAATGAAAAAGTAAGGCCATCTTGATTCAGTGTAACGTTATGTGTACTATTTGAGAGTTGTGCGAGCCTAGAAAAGTAGCGTTAGTTTGTTGTCCTCCTGTATTGAAAACAGATAGACCCGTCTTCAATTTGATCGATTATTAACGTTTAAAAATACCTAAAGTTGTATTACAAAAGTAGTTTGAAATGTTTTGGCAAAGTCTAAATTTAACTTTTGAGATATTTTGTAGTGTCACGTTCCTGACCTATTTCTGTTAGTTTGTTGTATGTGTTAGTTGGTCAGGACGTGAGTTTGGGTGGGCATTCTATGTTTTCTGTTTCTATGTTGGTTTAAGGGTTGCCTGGTATGGCTCTTAATTAGAGGCAGGTGTTTGGCGTTCCTCTAATTGAGAGTCATATTTAGGTAGGTTGTTTCACAGTGTTCGTTGTGGGTGGTTGTCTCCTGTGTCAGTGTTTGTCGCACCATACGGGACTGTTCGGTTTGTTTTTGTACATCGGTTTGTTTTTGTACATCGTCATTTTGTGTAGTCTATTTTCCCTGTTCGTGCGTTCTTCGTGTTTTATGTAAGTTCCATGTCCAGGTCTGTCTATTCCGTTTTGTTATTTTGTTAATCATTCAAGAGGATTTCGTTTCGTGTTTTTTCCGTCTTGTTTATTAAAATTATGTATTCACAACCCGCTGCGCCTTGGTTCCATCACTACTCCTCCTTTTCGGTTGAAGAGGAGGAGGACCACCGTTACATGTAGTGACGTTGCGCAAATTGTAAGCTGTTTTTTTTGGATCAAACGCGTCAAATAAATTGACATTTTGGATATATATGGATGTAATTAATTGAACAAAAGGACCATTTGTAATGTTTATGGGACATATTGGAGTGCCAACAAAAGAAGCTCGTCAAAGGCATGATTTATATTTTATTTCTGGATTTTGTGTTGCGCCTGCTGGGTTGAAATATGCTACACTCTCTTTGTTTACTGTTGTGCTTTCATCAGATAATAGCATCTTATGCTTTCGCCGAAAAGCCTTTTTGAAATCTGACATGTTGGGTGGATTCACAACGAGTGTAGCTTTAATTTGGTATCTTACATATGTGATTTAATGAAAGTTAGATTTTTATATCATTTTATTTGAATTTGGCGCTCTGCATTTTCCCTGACTTTTTCGCAAGCGTCCCACATATCCCAGAGAGGTTAACCATTTCACATGTGAGTTCCAAATATCTCTAATGATCGCCCCAGCGTGAGTTGTTTTCTGCATGTGATGTCAGAATCCACTCAATGTTCAAAAATGTGATTGTTACGCAACAGGACAGTTAACATGCGCTGCCTGCTAATTATCTGTAGACGGTTTCAACTTGTCAATTTCAAATTATTCTCTAACAAGTTGTATTTTCTAACAACAGTTTGAATTGAGGTGTGTTCCACCTGCTCATTAATTAAAGAGGGGTTGTGGGGTCACACAATGCAAATAGTCCGGGTAGCCATTTGATTACCTGTTCAGGAGTCTTATGGCTTGGGGGTAAAAACTGAAGCCTTTTTGTCCTAGACATGGCACGCCGGTACCGCTTGCCATGCGGTAGTAGAGAGAACAGTCTATGACTGGGGTGGCTGGGGTCTTTGCCAATTTTTAGGGCCTTCCTCTGACACCGCCTGGTGTAGAGGTCCTGGATGGCAGGCAGCTTAGCCCCAGTGATGTACTGGGCCGTACGCACTACCCTCTGTAGTGCCTTGTGGTCAGAAGCCGAGTAATTGCCGTACCAGGTAGTAATGCAATCAGTCAGGATGCTCTCGAATTTGCAGCTGTAGAACCTTTTGAGGATCTCAGGACCCATGCCAAAACTTTTTAGTTTCCTGAGGGGGAATAGGCTTTGTCGTGCCCTCTTCACGACTATCTTGGTGTGTTTGGACCATTCTAGTTTGTTGGTGATGTGGACACCAAGGAACTGAAGCTCTCAACATGCTCCACTACAGCCCCGTCGATGAGAATGTGGGCGTGCTCGGTCCTCCCTTTCCTGTTGTCCACAATCATCTCCTTAGTCTTGGTTACGTTGAGGGATAGGTTGTTATTCTGGCACTACCCGGCTATGTCTCTGAGCTCCTCCCTATAGGCTGTCTCATCATTGTGTCGTCTGCAAACTTAATGATGGCGTTGGAGTCGTGCCTGGCCATGCAGTCGTGGGTGAACAGGGAGTACAGGAGGGAACTGAGCACGCACCCCTGAGGAGCTCCAGTGTTGAGGATCAGCGTGGCAGATGTGTTGCTACCTACCCTCACCACCTGGGGGTGGCCCGTCAGGAATTCCAGGATCCAGTTGCAGAGGGATGTGTTTAGTCCCAGGATCCTTAGGTTAGTGATGAGCTTTGAGGGTACTATGGTGTTGAACGCTGAGCTGTAGTCAATGAATAGCATTCTCACATAAGTGTTCCTTTTGTCCAGGTGTGAAAGGGCAATGTGGAGTGCAATAAAGATTGCATCATCTGTGGATCTGTTTGGGCGGTATGCAAATTAGAGTGGGTCTAGGGTTTTTGGGATAATGGTGTTGATGTGAGCCATTACCAACCTTTCAAAGCACTTCACAAGGTCCTTTGCTGTTGGTCTGGGATTGATTTGCACTTTTCGCACCAAAGTACGTTCATCTCTAGGAGACAGAACACGTCTCCTTCCGGAGAGGTATGACGGCTGCGTGGTACCATGGGGTTTATACTTGCGTACTATTGTCTGTACAGATGAACGTGGTACCTTCATGTGTTTGGAAATTGCTCCCAAGAATGAACCAGACTTGTGGAGGTCTACAATTTTTTTTATGAGGTTTTGGCTGATTTCTTTTGATTTTCCCATGCTGTCAAGCAAAGAGACACTGAGTTTGAAGGTAGGCCTTGAAAAACATCCACAGGTACCCCTCCAATTGACTCAAAAGATGTCAATTTGCCCATTAGAAGCTTCTAAAGCCATGACATCTTTTTCTGGAATTTTCCAAGCTGTTTAAAGGCACAGTCAACTTCTGACCCACTGGAATTGTGATATAGTGAAATAATCGGTCTATAAACAATTACTTGTGTCATGCACAAAGTAGATGTCCTAACCGACTTGCCAAAACTGTAGTTTGTTAACAAGAAATTGTTGAGTGTTTGAAAAACCTAACCAAAGTGTAGTTAAACTTCTGACTTCAAGTGTGTCTGTCTGTCTGTCTCTGTCTGTCTCTGTCTATCTAAAACTTACAGAAGGCAAATGTGACCCACCGCCTCGATTCGGTCTTATGTAGCAAAATTTGAAGTTGTCTTTTTTACATTGGATAAAAGTAGAGACTCGGATCTACAAAATGGTATCATACACTGCAGTTGAGGAATAATGGGAAAGTAATTCTGCTTTGAAAGTTGACAAACTTGTAACTCCTTTTTAGAATTTGGCCCTTGAATGTTTTGGTACACCTACTGGAGAGCTCTTTGTCAACACCTATTCAGCATCGTTCAAACCCGCTTAAGCCTTAGCCCCACCCATCTCTTTACAATAAAGAAAAACTCCAGGTAAAATTACACTTTATCTAGCCCTTGGCCTATATCCTAATCTGACTTTGAAAGTGTCCAGGTAGAAATATTGTATCAATATTTTTAAGTTATTATATGATGCTTACCCAGACACAAAATTGATGGGTCATGTGAAAGAAATGCTAAGTGGATGGGTCACTATTGTCTAGACAATTACACATGTTCATGAAATACAATAGATGGCCATCATCACCCCCAGACACACCTGGCTAACTTGATGAGTCATGTAATCATGTAATTGTCTTCCTTAGTGGAGTCTTTTGTTTATACATACATTATGGCTTTTAATTAACCATAATCCCAACCCATAGCTACGGTACAAACGGATTGCCATAGCTAGCCACTGCAAGAAATGCTGGAGTATGCAGGTTGCTAAAGCTAACCAACTAGGTTCAATGTTAGCTAGCTAACATAATAACACAATAACTAGCCATGCAAATTGCTTTTGGAGATACTAATATTATTACTACACAGATCATACACGTAATGCTAGTTAGCGAGCCATTAAGCTAATGTTCGCTAGCTACAACATTTGAAACGTATAATATCTGAAAACGTAGTTACACTTACCTGTATACATGGATGAAAGCTTCACGGCAGCGTGTGTTTTCTGTTTGGTTTGTAGCTAGCTACAGCTTTTTTGGCCCATTGTTGTGTCAAGTCACTCCGGGTTCACACTGACCATCACAACTTTTTCCCAATTATGTTTAGGCAACATTGACAAAGCATAGGCAGCAATGTTGTTGAGAGCAGTAGCAACACTTTTGCAGATCCATGGCTAACCTTATATCTTTCTAAAAAAATAAATTATAATAAATACACATACTGAGCAGCTACTGTTATAGGCAGAAGTGTGATACATGGCAGCAATCCAAACTCCTCTCTTGGCATGTCCAGCCCATCCATTATGTCAGCCAATCATGGCTAACGGGAAGGTTCCTGTCTTTTTTCTGTGGTTAAACCAACTAGGCTCATAATTTAACAATTGTATTTGTATTTACAGATGGGATACACGTTTGTTAATAAGGCACATGAAAGTTCACATGTTCCGGAAGGCATTTCTGCAAAAAAAACACATTTTGAAAAGCAAAAAAAAAATAAACATGTTATGCCTCTTGTAAGGTAGTGGCATGCGACATACGCCTAGCTTCTTGAAACGGGTCACAAATAAACAAAATATTTCAACAAAGCGAAATATAAAGACATTAGTTGGCAGGGGTCTTCAATATTATTTTGTTTTTATTTATTTCTAATGCCTTAAGACTTTCTGCTAAATGTTTTCTAAGACCACCTTTTCCTTCAGTTTGACAAGAAATCCAAAGCCTTTGCTTATTCCTATTTTTTAGGATGGGAAAATGGTTAATTTAATTTGACTCCAAATTTGATGTGCTCCTATGAAATTCACATGTTAGTGCTCATGGGGTTTTTGACATGCCCAGCTGCTAGCTTATTAATGTACCTGCTCATGATTTAAGTATGCTCTGTTGCCATTTTTTGGGCCAGTTATCGTGGTCTTTGCTCTAACCTACTGTGAATGTGTCTCATTGTATAGTTGATGAATTGGTACCTTTCCTTTGTATATACAGTGCATTCGTAAAGTATACTCCTTGACTTTTTTCACATTTTGTTACATTACAGCATTATCCTAAAATTGAATTTTTCTCATCAATCTACACAACATCCCATTATGACAAATCAAAAATAGTTTTTTTTAGAAAGGTTAACCCTCACCCCAGTCTGAGGTCCTGAGTGCTCTGGAGCAGGTTTTCATTAAGGATCTCTCTGTGCTTTGCTCTGTTCATCTTTGCCTCGACCCTGACTAGTCTCTCAGTCCCTGCCACTGAAAAATATACCTACAGCATGATGCTGCCACCACCATGCTTCACCGTAGGGATGGTGCTAGGTTTCCTCCAGATGTGACACTTGGCATTCAGGCTAAAGACTTCAGTCTTGGTTTCATCAGACCAGAGAAACTTGTTACTCATGGTCTGAGAGTCTTTAGGTGCCTTTTGGCAATCTACAAGTGGGCTGTCATGTGCCTTTTACTGAGGAGTGGCTTCCGTGTGGCCACTCTAGCGTAAAGGGCTGATTTGGTGGAGTGCTGCATAGATGGTTGTCCTTCTGGAAGGTTCTCCCATCTCCACAGAGGAATTCTGGACCTCTGTCAGAGTGACCATCGGGTTCTTGGTCACCTGCCTGACCAAGGCCCTTATCCCCCGATTGCTCAGTTTGGCCAAGCGGCCAGCTCTAGGAAAGTCTTGGTGGTTCCAAACTTCTTCCATTTAAGAACGATTAAGGCCACTGTGTTCTTGGGGACCTTCAATGCTGCAGACATTTTTTTTGTACCCTTCCCCAGATCTGTTCCTTCAACACAATCCTGTCTCGGAGCTCTACGGACAATTCCTTCGACCTCATGGCTTGGTTTTGAATTGACTTGACCACAGATGGACTCCCAAGTTGTAGAAACATCTCAATGTTGATCAATGGAAACCGAATGCACCTGAGTTCAACTTCGAGTCTCAGCAAAGGGTCTGAATACTGATCTAAATAAGGTATTTCAGTTTTTATATATTTGCAAAAAAAATCTACAAACCTGTTTTTGCATTGTCATTGTGGGGTATTGTCTGATGAAGAAAATGTATTTAATATATTTTAGAATAAGGCTGTAACGTAGCAAAATGTGGAAAAAGTTAAGGGGTCTGAATACCTTCCCGAATGCACTGTAGTGTTTTTTTGTTTGTTTGTGGTATTGTGTGTTGTCCTGTTCACTGTTGCAATGTTATGCCATTTGGCCTGGTTGTTATTCCAAATGAGAATTGGTTATCAATTTACTTATCTGGTTAAATAAAGGTGAAATACATTTAAAAAAAAATTGAAAATAACATAAGTCTAATGGTTAGCGCGTTGGGCCAGTAACTGAAAGGTTGTTGGATCGAATCCCCGAGCTGACAAGGTAAAAATCTGTCTTTCTGCCTCTGAGCAAGGCAGTTAACCCACTGTTCCCCTGGAGCTGAAGACGTGGATGTCGATTATGGCAGCCCCCTGCATGCACCTCTCTGATTCAGAGGGGTTGGGTTAAATGCGGAAGACACATTTCAGTTGAATGCATTCAGTTGTACAACTGACTAGGTATCCCCCTTTCCCTAATGCTAGAGTTTTATGTAGCCTACATTAGGCCTCTGCTAAACCTTGGGAAATGTTTTAATGAATTCTACTGGTGAATTCTAAAACTGTTTCCCTTGAGGTAAACAGTGTGTACTAGACTAACTTCTTTCCCCTCTGACTGTGGCCTTGAAAGCCTTCCAACCTCATACTTATCACAGACAGACTACTAATGTCCAGTAACGCGTCAGGCTGTCAGGTAAATGTATCTGGCATGTGCCAGCAATGGATTTCCACCTTCTGTTTTTATAATCATGTGTCATTTGAGTCTGTCATTGTAAACATTGAAGCAGATTTCTGATTAGGCAGAGTATTTCTGCTTTCCATTCAGTTATTCAGGGAATATTTTTGGCTAAGCTCTCAATGGTTATTAAGGCTTCATTACATTTTGTTCTACTATACTTGGTCAACCGTTTTCTCATCTGGCATGGAATTGGATTGTTTGTTCACAATATCACAGGTAGAGATACTGTGTCTCTGAAACTATACACTGCCAAAATATTTGGAGCTGTTGAATCTACCACTGAGCCCTCCCACACCCCCCTTTGGGACTGCTACCTTGCATCCAAGACAGACTGGCCTATTTTTCAACTCGCTCTGTTTCCCTCCAAGCTATGGAGCAGTGGTGGAACACTAGAGAGCTATGCACTCTTTTGCGGGTGATTTATCATGTGGGAGGGAGTAGTAAGCCCATCAGGCTCCACAAATGTGCCTTTTTTGTTTTCAGGCACACATACTATGTAGGGTAAAACATGGTATAGCCTCAAATTACACAAACATTCAATATTATTTCCATACTTGTGATTATGTTGATATTGTGCAGGTTTCAGTCAACTATGAAAATAAAGGATGGCACAGTGTGTCTAGGCTAGCAATCAGATCTGAATATTAGCCTTTGCTTTTCTCGGTTTGTCCTCTTCAGACATCCCAAGGGTGACTGACTGTGCCACAGTTCTGACTAACACTGCTCTCATACATGGAGCAATTCTATATGGATGTGTTATGTGAGTGCTGTACTCTGATTTAATACCAAGGCATTTGGTATTGGTATCTAGGCGAAGGAAGGAGCCCTAGCCTTAATTCCAAGCGTTTTCTGTGCACGCTTGGCTGTGTGGATGAGTCATCCGTCACAGGAAGTGCACAGCGAGTGTGATTCACACTCTGTAATGCAATACCAGAATGCTGATGTTTATTTCGCCCCAGAGTTACGGATAAGTTGTCGGTATGACAGGTCAGGCGGCGAAAACCGAGCACTCCACAGTCCAGCAGACACAAAGGGCTATCGAGTGTTGCAGCCCATTGTCATCCTTACTCTTTCAGCAAGGGAATTCACAATGTATTTTTGGCCCAAGGTTTCTGATGGTTATGAGAGATATGAGACCGATTTGACCATTCATATGACAGTATCGCACGTATCCTGTTGAAATTAGACAATAAAAAATGTAATACTATGCCCTCCAAATCCACCCACCTACAAATGGCTGTGGTAGACAGAAAACTAATAAAGAATGCACAGCCCCCCTGTATATTACCGTCTTGTTGCCACTGGTGATCTCATCATAACGTATTGGTCCGTGGAGGGCTTGATTAAAAAGGGGGACGGGATGGGAGGAGGTAGTCACCACGGCAAAGTGCCTGTCTAAGTATGAGTAAGCCCTATAGCGTTATTCAGGGTGACATCAGTGCCTGAAACGATGGCATCCATTATGATTTTGTAACCATTCACTCAGCATATACCCTAATACAGCTACCACTACAGTACTACTAAAACCCTACAGTACTTCAAATAGCGTGTAAATTTGCATACAGATCCACGTGTACACCGCCCATCCCAGATCCTCAGACCCCTTGTGAGACCATATGCTGACATGCACATTTGTGGCCTGCTGGAGGTCATTTTGCAGGGCGCTGGCAGTGCACCTCCTTGCACAAAGGCGGAGGTAGCGGTCCTGCTGCTGGGTTGTTGCCCTCCTACGGCCTCCTCCACATCTCCTGATGTACTGGCCTGTCTCCTGGTAGCGCCTCCATGCTCTGGACACTACGCTGACAGACACAGCAAACCTTTTTGCCACAGCTCGCATTGATGTGCCATCCTGGATGGACTGCACTACCTGAGCCACTTGTGTGGGTTGTAGACTCCGTCTCATGCTACCACTAGAGTGAAAGCACCGCCAGCATTCAAAAGTGACCAAAACATCAGCCAGGAAGCATAGGAACTGAGAAGTGGTCTGTGGTCACCACCTGCAGAATCATTCCTTTTTTGGGGGTGTCTTGCTAATTGCCTATAATTTCCACCTTTTGTCTATTCCATTTGCACAACAGCATGTGAAATTTATTGTCAATCAGTGTTGCTTCCTAAGTGGACAGTTTGATTTCACAGAAGTGTGATTGACTTGGAGTTACATTGTGCTGTTTAAGTGTTCCCTTTATTTTTTTGAGCAGTGTATATTGTTGAACATAATATATTCTACGGACATATCAAAGTTCCAGAGTGGGATCTCTGATAGTTTTAAAGTTATGGCCCATTTTATACAGATAAATTGGCATAGTAGGCAATGAAACCAACCACAGCCCTCCTTTGCACATCCTGCAAATCACCAGCAGAGGGCAACTATTTTGAATCTATTTTCCCATTCACTCTGTTGACAATGCTTACAAATTGGATAATAATTCTAAAAGTAGCAGAGATCCCACTCTGGAACTTTGATATGCCTATAGAATATATTATGTTTAACAATATATATTTTTTAAATCTACATCTAAAATGTTGAATTTTATTATATTCATAAATGAGTTATTATGAAAGTTATTGAAGTTTAAAATATTACTTTTTAATCTGTAGGTGCTACAAAGTAAACATCGAGCTGTAAAGTTTATATGACACCAAACCAATTAACTTTGTAGGACCTGGAGATTAAACACCATGGAGTTTTAAAGGAGGTCCGGGTAAGGCCAAAATCCAATAAATATCCCAACTTTGAGTAATTATTTCCCAGTTATGCTATTAGATACAAATGTCAAAAATATGTCAACAATTCTTCCAAAGGACGACTCATTCTATGGATTACATTTTGTGAAAATCCTGGGTTTCATGAGGGATCACTCCTGTCTTGTGTGGGATATATTTAGGAATATTCTTCTCAATAAGATCAATACTCCTTTTGTTATGTAGGATAGTTATATATTCCCAAAAGTGTTTGTAGTCAATTTGATTGTGTTACTTTTGACTTGTTTTTCAGGTTGGAATATATGGGACAGTGTCTGCTCTTATCCGTTATCAACTCTGGGATGATGTCATGCTGACGGATCCTGCAACTATGAGTTCTAAGGTCGCAGCAGCTGCAGTTAGTGTCAGCCAGAACTCACGTCATCATATCATGACCAGATCCATCCAGATTTGTCCAATAGCAGATTCTGTGAACTGAAAGTGAAACGTCTCCATTGGTCTGTGAGAGAGGTAGCTTGGGCAACTCTACTTCAAGTTCCCTCAGACCACTCATCCCAATGTCCCCAAGTCCCCCCACCACTACCATGGCCTCCTCACAAAGACATTGATGAAAATGGGGTTTTAAACATGTCAACAATAAACAGGATGGGGACGAAGGGCCTCAAAAGTCTGGTTCCACAGTGAACCTGTCCACGGAAGAGGCAGGCGACGGTGTGATTGGCAGTTGGCAGTTCCATCAGCGAAGCTGTTGTAGCTCATCTACTCCTGGTTGGTCAATTTACTTCTGAGAGACCCCAGGATGACGCACACTAGTCTGAGCTCTCTGACAAACTTGTGATATCTCACATCGCAAGGGTGTAGTTGTGCGGACCTAAGGAGTGGACAATGAACAGAACAAAGGAGGGGCTGTGTGCTGAGGGGAAGCCGCCCCCGGCTGAAGTCCCTATAGGTTGGCAGCGCAGAATCACCCACAGCGGGGTTGTCTACATAAGGTAAGACCTGCTCTACCTCTATTTAAACTAGCCTGTGGTCTCTCGTCTCCCCAATCGGAACTTAAGGTAATGAACTCTTTCCTTCTACAGTACCAATTTCTAATATTCACCCAATTGTCTTCTGCTCAATTTTTCATGTAACTTACCATTTGATATGGTGTGTTTATTGATTAAAAAATATATATAAAGGGGTGCGGCAATAGCAGGAACAGTGGCATCTAGAGGGCAAAACCTGGTTCTTTCACACTCATTTATGGGGGGGGCAAGCGACTTATATGGCATATTTCTCTGAACAGTGGGGGGAAAAACATCACCAAGCTCACTATGAATAGATTACATAGTATGAATAAACAGTACTCCAAGCCGCAGCTTCATACTACTTGTTAAACATAGAGAACTGATACTGTACACTGGCCGTTGGGGTGGGCTTGGTATGGGGTTTGGGGGAGTCCATGGGTAGCTTTTGTCCATTCATTTGGAATCCTCACGTCTTAATCTTTGTTGAGAAGAGGTTCGGTCCAAATCGGATGATTGGTACTATTGTTTATTGAGTAGTTTACGAATCCAACAAATTGAAATGGGCAATCAATCAATCAACTGTCTGCAATCAATTAACTTAATTTTTCAGGGATAAAATTATCTTTCAACAAAATAATGTTGCAGGAATGCTTATCTTATCTGTTTCTAATTACAGAAACAATTTCAGATGAATCTGGGATGGTGGGTGACAATCCTCTTTCTTGTGCTTTTTGAGGTGGAACGACTTGTCATATCTGTCTTTTACCCTAATAAGGCTGACCACAATAATGCGATAGTCCATGACCTTTATTGAAAGGCAGACAAAAGTCACTTCTATCCATTTTCTGTCCATGGGGTTGAAGGGAAGTGTTTCAACACCAGAGCTAGTCAAGCATAACACCTTCCAGAGAGTCTAATATTACCTCCCTCCCTCTTCATATGAAGTATATTCCCTCTCTGGTGGGCAGATCTGGGCTACATGGCCTTGAGCAGAAGAATGTTTGAGATCAGTGACTGTCTCATACAGAGAAAATTGTTCTCTGAAAAACTATGAAATGCTGTCGGGAGCCATGTTTTATGGCACCATAATTCCACCCACCAGCTGCTTTTCTCTCCCTTACTTTCATTGAGTTTGAAATTAATGTGTTTTTTTACTTTCGAACCAAGCCTTTTAAGCTGATGGCACTTGTCATTATAAAGGTGAGCTGTTTTCATGGTATTGTGTTCCTCCTATGTTTTGGGAGATTAGCTTTTTTGCTGTGACTGACTACTTTATCCAGGTCATTTGATATAATTGAATGTGTATGGTTTTGTCCGAAATGGTACCTTATTCCCCCCGTATAGCGCACTACTTTTAACCAGAACCACTATAGGCCTACTGTGGGAATAGGGGGGCATTTCAGATGCAAACTGTCTTTTTTATTTAGCTATGGTTGTTCTATGCTGTTACATTGGTCACTCACAATCTCTCCTCTTCCACATTCCAGTCCCAGTGGCTTAGTCCTAGCCTGTCTGGAGCAGGTGAAGAGCTACCTGCTGACTGATGGCACCTGTAAGTGTGGCCTGGAGTGTCCTCTCATCATTCATAAGGTGAGCAAGCCTGAATGTGGGGCCAGTCCTGGTAGATGGGTCATTAAGTTCAAAGGAAAATGCACTACATACACTACTGAACACTAACACACTTCTTACTGTAGCCAGGACTGGAGGAGAGAGGAAGTAACACATGTATAGTGTATTGATAAGAGTAGGCACACACAGACGCTAACATCTTTCACTCCCCTCAGATATTCAACTTTGACACCGGGGCGGCTGTCAAGCAGAGGACTGCTGAGGATGCCAGAGCCGATGCGAATGTCACCAAGCTGTGTATCCACAAGAGGAAGGTCATCACCGTGGCAACCCTGCACAGGAGCATGGAGTCAACACACCCCGCTCTGGCCAGTCAGGGTGTTGGCACTGGTATGTGGAAAACATATTGTCATTCTGAGATGCAAACTAGCTCCCTAGGAAAGATCCATCCATTTGTGTGACTTATGAGACATTGAACTTCATAATCAATATCTGATCAAATTCTGAAATAGGCCTAAACACCAGTCCTTTATGATATTTAGCATAAGGGCGTCATTTGATGATGAAAGCCAATGTCACTTAATGGCTTTTACTCTCCAATCGGTGTCACTTGATATAATGACATGACAATCTGTGCTTTCTCAGCAAGTCTTGTTCTGTTTTAACATATTGCCATATAGAAATTTTAAATGAAAGAGAATAACCTTGTGACTTATTGAGACCAGCTCAGACAGAAATCATCTGCTCTGTGCAGTATTTTCACAGCAAAGGACTGCAGTGAATTGCTGCTCTATCAGCATGTTATAAAAAAGAAGCGAAAATGTGACGCTGTCTGAAGAACATGTATACACATATCATTTGGATTCAACTGTCTGCTTAGTTGCTGTTTTATGTTTGTTCTAAAGATCGGGTTTCTGTAGTCAATTCAGAACTGTTTTTGGTTTATTTGTTTTGGGATTTTCTGTAAGGTCTGAATTGACAATGCTGAATTAATTACATATAATTATCTCATCTGAGACGATAAAAGTAATTTCAAAGATTGATACAAGTTTACTTTGCTTTGCAGGCACTGCAGCTATGGGTCCTTTGAGTCATCAAGCAATAAGGAACAATATGCACAATGGTCCACCCAACTCTGTGGCTCATGATGGCAGGAATCCCAACAAGACAGGAATGTCAGTATCTGGTCAACAGTACTATAACCATGAACTGGGTTCTCCCCCTCAGAGGGATCTGTACTTGGGGTACAGCAGGACAAGGCTGGGGGGCAGCGAACACAGTAGCCAACAACGGTCACCCTATCACAGCCGCCACCGTGTCCTGCTCAGCCCCTCCTCCTCCACCTCATGTTGCTCACAGCATTATGGTGATAGGGTTCCCTCCCCAAGGACTGAACCTCTGGGGAGTCCTGACCCCAATATGCTTGGTTTTCATGGAGCTTGCAGCCCAGGCTCTGTCCATATGAACGGTGATCGTTTTACCCGTCTCTCACCACCCAGTATCCTGCACCACGGCTCGCCTTCGGCCTCCCAGCCCTCGTGTGCCATGTCAGAAAGGACTAATGTACCAAATTCCCCTGCCGTCAATGCCAAAAGCCTCAATATGCAGAAGCCCTCCTGCAGCTTCCCCCACGACTTTCAACACAAGCCCCAGCCTGCATGCCACCCACAGTCGCACTTTTCCCTGTCTCAGCTCCCTCCCTGCATCCTGCAAAAAAAGCAGGTGACCTCTGAGAAGGACCCTCTTGGTATCCTGGACCCAATTCCAAGCAATGCTCCTAACCAGGGTCCCTTAGTGCCAAACATATCTGGCCTCCAACACAATGCCCAATCTCAGGTACCACCAATGAATGTAAACATCCCCCCTGCCAGTGTCCCTTTGCCCAGCAACCTGCCCTTGCCAACTGGGAAGTCTGGACCTGTTGGGCATGGCCATAGGGTCCAGCACCACCCTACCCTGTCATCCGCCTCATCCTCACCTATCATGTCCCCAGCACATATGGCTGGGCCTGTCCTCGCCAAGGTGGAGTCACCCCACCGCTCACGTTGCTTATCCAGTTCTTCTGAACATGGTAGCTTCGCTCACCCCACGGGGCTCCAGGTTCCTTGTGGGGTTTCAAAGCCACTTCCCCGGTCTTCTCAGGCCTCATCGGGGTCCCCTCGACCTGCAATGCCACGAAGTTCTGCATATAAGATGGACAAACTCCATCACTTGAACGATACCCCCAACCAACTGCCAGGGGGGATGAACATTGGTCTAAGCAGGCATCCCAACTCCATGTACCGTCCAGCTCCCGGATCTGATAGTATCCTTCAAAAGAATCACTCGGTAGGTATGCCCCTTAACCAGATGTTAGATCAGCAGAATCCTGCTTCCTTCCCAGCAAGTAGTCTACTTTCAGCAGCAGCGAAAGCACAGCTAGTAAATCAAAACAAACATACCGACAGCACATTGGATGCAAACGCAGAGGCTCGCAGTAGCAGCAGTTTGGGACACCCAGGGCTAGTTGGTGGAGGCAGAGGTCGGAACCTAGATGGACACAGCACTTTAAACCAGAGATATCTACCTAATCCTGGGCCGTTGGCGAGCGAATTTCAAAGCGGAAGAGCAGCACTAAGAGACAAACTCATGGGTATGGTTCAGCAGAGAGAGGCAAATCGCAAGCGCAAACTATCCAGTGATGGCAGCAGTGGTGGCATCAACAATGACAGGGCTTTCGACGTGCTCAAGCATCCGATGGGTGGCTCTGGATCTAGTTCATCTAGCTTTCCAGTGACATTGAGGAGAATGTTGCAGCAGGGTTGTTTGCCCCCAAACACCTCCATGGCCCAGCTACTCCAGTCCATGAGCCACCAAAGTGCCCACAATGGGCCAAGCCATGTGGGCCAAAGCCCGGCCAGATCTGGCAAATCTCCCTTCTTGGAGGAAGCTTTGCCTCAGATGTCGACTTTGCAGCAGAGCTTGCAGGGGCATCATATCCAGGGCAGAGCGAAGATCCGTGGCTTCCAGAACATGAACAGTGAAGGTCAGATTTCAGGCCAGGATCTAAACATGGAGCAGTTCAACAGGCCAATAAACCAAATGCAGGACCCCGCCTTAACTGGAAACTTTGAGGTGTTGGGTTACAATGGTGGACAACATGCAGCCATTGGGTCGATGCAGGGAAACCCAAACCCTCACCAACAGCAGCAGTTTGGACTTTATCAGAAACCATCCCAGGCGCAAGGCAACCCCCAAATCAGAGGCAGGGCAGGATTGCCTCCCATGATGTCCAATGGCGGGGTCCAAGCCCTCTCTGAGTCAGGTAAGCAGCTGTTTCTCCTTGATTTTGTTGACTATTGTCTTCTTATCCTAGGTGTAGCAAAATCATAGATTTATATTATGTTTTATGTCAATAGTCTCTATTTATATACATTTTTGTTGAAAAAGCAAGGGCTGCAATGTGTGTTGTGCCCCTTTGTGGCGAACATTGGTAGTTTTTGTCTATTGAAAATAATTGGATATAGCCTACTTTATTACAATGATCCATCTAGATGTTTGGGGCAAAAAAAAACCATTGTGAATTAGGCTACTACCTTATGAATATGACCATCTTTTTGCATAAAACTATTTATCCTTGTCATTAAATTCAGTCTCATGTTGTTGCCGTCTTTGTCACTTGCACTCTTTAAGTATCTTTTATCAAATTGCTGACAGCAAAACATTTTCTGCTGCACAGCCAAATGAAAGTGAGCTATTTAAAGCCAGCGTGCAAGACCTCTTTAAAGGCAAAAATGTTTTACAAACAGGCAGACAAAAATGTTCAGATATGTTTTTCTACTTGTTTCTCACATCAGACCTTATTTTTCCTGCTTTTTTGTTCTTGTTCTAATTTATTTAACCCATTTTCAGCTGAACTAAGTCATATTCTCAAACAATGATTTAACTTAAAGCCTCAGACACACCAAGGATACTGGTGTGTTGTCACCCTTGGATAAGCCTCGTTAAAAGGCTTGTCCGATTTCAAAAAAGCTTTTCGGCGGAAGCAGAACATATCATTATGTTAGGTCAGCAACTAGTCACAGAAAGCATACAGCGATTTTCCAACCAAAGAGAGGAGTCACAAAAAGCAGAAATATTGATAAAATTAATCACTAACCTTTGATATTCTTCATCAGATGACACTCCCGGGACAACATGTTACACAATACATGTATGTTTTGTTCGATCAAGTTCATATTTATATCCAAAAACCTCAGTTTACATTTGGCTTTGCATCCAACACATCCCGTGAATTTGCACAGAGCCACGTCAAATACAGAAATACTCATAATAAACATTGATAAAAGATACAAGTGTTATTCACAGATTTAAAGATATACTTCTCCTTAATGCAACCGCTGTGTCAGATTTCAAAAAAACTTTACGGAAAAAGCAAACCATGCAATAATCACGCTCAGAGACCAACACAATCCAAGAAGATATCCGCCATGTTGGAGTCAACATAAGTCAGAAATAGCATTCTAAATATTCACTTACCTTCGATGATCTTCGTCAGAATGCACTCCCAGGAATCCCAGTTCCATAATAAATGTTTGATTTGTTTCATAAAGTCCATTTATGTCCAAATTCCTCCTTGTTGTTCGCGCGTTCAGTACACAATCTAAACTCACGACGCGCGGGCAGGTCCAGGCAAAAGTTCAGACGAAAAGTCATATTACAGTCCATAGAAACATGTCAAACGATGTATAGAATCAATCTTTAGGATGTTTTTAACATAAATCTTCAATAATGTTCCAACCGGAGAATTCCTTTGTCTTCAGAAAACCAATGGAACAGAGCTCGCTCTCACGTGAACGAGTGTCACGAGCTCAAGGCATTCTGGCAGACCTCTGACTCATTCCCCTATCATTTGGCCCCACCTCACAGTAGAAGCATCAAACAAGGTTCTAAAGACTGTTGACATCTAGTGGAAGCCTTAGGAAGTGCAACATGACCCATATCCCACTGTATCTTAGTAGGGAATGAGTTGAAAAACGACCAACCTCAGATTTCCCACTTCCTGGTTGGATTTTTTCTCAGGTTTTTGCTTGCCATATGAGTTCTGTTATACTCAGACATCATTCAAACAGTTTTAGAAACTTATGAGTGTTTTCTATCCAAATCTACTAATAATATGCATATATTAGCAACTGGGACTGAGTAGCAGGCAGTTTACTCTGGGCACGCTTTACATCCAAAAATGAAAATGCTGCCCCCTATCCATAACAAGTTAAGCGACGTTTGGCTTGTGTGTGCTGTAGATAGCGAATGTTAGCTAATAAGAAAGTTATGCTAATGTTGCTAGCTAGCTAGAATTTGTATTAAACCCTTGTTGATACTAGCCAGATGGGCACAACTAGATAACCAGTGTAGTTAGCAACATAATTAAATAGCAAGGGATTCATTTTTGAATAAAGCAACTGCCTGTTAGCTGCCGAGAGTCTGTGCAGTACGTAAACTCACTCACTTTTGTATATCGCCTTGGTCCGTACATTTGACCTTATTTTAGCGCCCCATAAACGTAATGCTTCCAGATCAACTGTAATATCAATACCGTTGCAAAGCACAATTTCTCCCCTTTCCAACAAAATTAATGACATGACCTCCAAGCTGCCCATTTGTGCATAATTCAAGAAGGCAATGAGCTCCGTCGGGTCTTTTTAAAAATGGCAGGTGGGGAAGCGAAACTAATGCATGGTAGTGAGAAGGAGAGGAGATGTGTGGGAAAACGTATTTTTTTCACTCAATCTGTCCAACTTATCACCTTATCGCCTCTAAAATGTAAGTAAAACACTATAAAGAGTTTATATAATGTGTCATTACATACCTATTTGAAGGTTTGTGTCTAATTTTTTTCCGGGTTTTTAGGGCGGTGCTAAAGTGATCTTCAGAAGTTAACAGCGGCTTTGAGAGTCATGATCGCTTACAGTGATGACGCAAAAAATGACTTGGTATCCCCCCTTATCCCCGTCACTGTCCATTTCTTGTTTTTAAACTGTACGTTACGGCATGTCACGTCACGATGTAATGGAGGGTCAGTTTTTTTCTACTTTTCTCCAATACTATAGAGCCATTACCATGTCGATCAGCGCTTGAATAGAAACGTAGTTCACACCCCAGATTTTGAAGTCAACACAGTCGCTACAGTCCCATTAGTTTTCTTTGCAGCCTCGTTTGAATGTCGCGGTTGCGCACATTTGTACGGAATGGGGTGAGTTTACGTTAGCTAGCTAGCTATTTTGTGCTAATTGCCAAATGGTGATGCTAATCGTTTAGCTAACTTTAGTTTAGCTAGCAAGCGAACTGACATTGGTAGTATGCGGTAATGGTGAGTGAATTACAGTATTTATTAACATTGCTAGATAGCTAGCTTGGTAAAGCATTTAGTGTTGTGTACAATGTGCTGCACTTACCACCCCATTTGTTTCATATGAAGTGTGTGTGACTGCCTGGCTCATTTAGCAAGCTAACGTTTGCTAGCTAGCTAACTAATGAGCAAGTTCACATTTATCAGACCCAACAACAACAACAACAACAAAGTTCAAGCACAAAACGTATTAGCTCGATGTAAAAGATGTAGACTTGCTCTAGAAAAAAAAGGTGTATTATGCAGCTTTAATGTTTTAGTAAAAACAATATTGTTGAAAAGGGGTTGGATTGCACTGGGAAAAGTGCCCTCTTGTGTAATATTGATCTAATTGCTGGGATGGTTTGCCCTAAATGGTTTTAGGTAGTTGGGAGGATGAGTGGGATATAAACTCTGCCACCAGATTAATATACACAGAACAAAAGTATAAACGCAACATATAAAGTTTTATCCCATGTTTCAGGAGCTGAAATAAAAGATCCCAGAAAATGTCCATATGCACAAAAAGCTTATTTCTCTCAATTGTTGTGCACAAATTTGTTTACATCCCTGTTAGTGAGCATTTCTCCTTTGCCAAGATAATCCATCCACCTGACAGATGTGGCATATCAACAAGCTGATTAAACAGCATGATCATTACACAGATGTGGCAAGTTTTGAGGGAGTGTGTAATTGACATGCTGACTGCAGGAATGTCCACCCGAGCTGTTGCCTGATAATTTAATGTTTATTTCTCTACCATAAGGTGACTCCAGTGTCATTTTAGAGAATTTGGCAGTACATCCAACCAGCCTCACAACCGCAGACCACGTGTATGGCGTTGTGTGGATGAGCGGTTTGCTGATGTTCACAACGCTGACAGAGTGCCCCATGGTGGTGGTGAGGTTATGGTATGGACAGGAATAAGCTACGGACAATGAACACAATTTGGATTTTATCGATGGCAATTTTTGAATGCACAGAAATACCGTGACGAGATCCTGAGGCCCATTTTATTTATTTTTTAAGTTATCTGTAACCAACAGATTGTCACGTTCCTGACCTGTTTTCTGTTAGTTTTTGTATGTGTTAGTTGGTCAGGACGTGAGTTTGGGTGGGCAGTCTATGTTTTCTGTTTCTATGTTGGTTAATGGGTACCTAATATGGCTCTCAATTAGAGGCAGGTGTTTTTCATTTCCTCTGATTGAGAGTCATATTAAGGTAGGTGTTTTCACACTGTTTGTTGTGGGTGGTTGTCTCCTGTGTCAGTATGTTACGCCACACGGGACTGTTCTCGGTATGTTTGTTCGTTCGGTTTTTGTGTAGTCAGTTTTCCTGTTATTGCGTTCTTCGTGTTTCATGTAAGTTCGTCGTCCAGGTCTATCTACATTCGTTTTGTTATTTTGTTAGTTTATTCAAGTATAGTTCGTTTTCTGTCTTCGTTGTTTTGTCGTGTCTTCAATAAATCATGTCATTTCACAACGCTGCGCCTTGGTTCAATCCATGCTCCTCCTCTTTGGATGAAGAGGAGGAGGACTACCGTTACAGAACCACCCACCAAATTAGAACCAAGCAGCATATGTTCGAGCAGTGGAAATCACAGGACTACTGGACTTGGGAGGACGAGCTGGATGGAAAAGGTCCATGGGCACAGCCGGGAGAATATCGCCGTCCCAAAGCTGAGCTGGAGGCAGCGAAAGCAGAGGGGCGGCGATATGAGGAGGCAGCAAGGAGACGTGGCTGGAAAACGGAGCTCAAAACCGGATTTATGAAGGTACGCGGCTAGCACGGAAGCCCGTGAAGAAACTCCAAAAATTTATTGGGGGGAGGGTAAGAGGTAGTGGGCCAAGGGCAGGTAGGAGACCTGCGCCCACTTCCCAGGCTAACCGTGGTGAGCGGGAGTACGGGCAGACACCGTGTTACGCAGTAGAGCGCACGGTGTCTCCTGTACGTGTGCACAGCCCGGTGCGGGTTATTCTACCTCCCCGCACTGGTAGGGCTAGATTGGGCATTGAGCCAGGTGCCATGATGCCGGCTCAACGTGTCTGGTCTCCAGTGCGTCTCCTCGGGCCGGCATACATGGCACCAGCCTTACGCATGGTGTCCCCGGTTCGCCTACATAGCCCGGTGCGGGTTATTCCACCTCCCCGCACTGGTCGGGCGACGGGGAGTATTCAACCAGGTAAGGTTGGGCAGGCTCAGTGCTCAAGGTAGCCAGTACGCTTGCACGGTCCGGTATTTCCGGCGCTACCTCCCCGCCCCAGCCCAGTACTACCAGTGCCGGTACCACGCACCAGGCAAATAGTACGCTTTGAGAGTCCAGTGTGCCCTGTCCCTGCTCCCCGCACTAGGCTTGAAGTGCGTGTCTCCAGTCCGGTGCCTCCAGTTCCGGCACCACGCACCAGGCCTACAGTGCGTCTCAGCCGGCCAGAGTCTGCCGTCTGCCCAACGGCGCCTGAACTGTCCGTCTGCCAAGCGCCGCATAAACTGCCCGTCTGTATTGAGCCTTCAAAGCCGCCCATCTGCCATGAGCCTGCAAAGCCGCCCGTCTGCCATGAGCCTGCAGAGCCGCCCGTCTGCCATGAGCCTACAGAGCCTTCCGCCAGACAGGAGCCGCTAGAGCCTTCCGCCAGACAGGAGCCGCTAGAGCCTTCCGCCAGACAGGAGCCGCTAGAGCCTTCCGCCAGACAGGAGCCGCTAGAGCCTTCCGCCAGACAGGAGCCGCTAGAGCCTTCCGCCAGACAGGAGCCGCTAGAGCCTTCCGCCAGACAGGAGCCGCTAGAGCCTTCCGCCAGACAGGAGCCGCTAGAGCCTTCCGCCAGACAGGAGCCGCTAGAGCCTTCCGCCAGACAGGAGCAGCCAGAGCCTTCCGCCAGACAGGAGCAGCCAAAGCCTTCCGCCAGACAGGATCAGTCTGAGCCATCCGTCTCCGCAGCGCCGTCTGAGCCATCCGTCTCCTCAGCGCCATCTGAGCCATCCGTCTCCTCAGCGCCATCTGAGCCATCCGTCTCCTCAGCGCCATCTGAGCCATCCGTCTCCTCAGCGCCATCTGAGCCATCCGTCTCCCCAGCGCCGTCTGAGCCGCCCGTCTGTCCCGAGCCGTCAGAGCCGTTAGTCAGTCAGGAGCCGCTAGAGCCATTCGTCAGTCAGGATCTGCCAGAGCCGCCAACCAGACAGGATCTGCCAGAGCCGCCAACCAGACAGGATCTGCCAGAGCCGCCAACCAGACAGGATCTGCCAGAGCCGCCAACCAGACAGGATCTGCCAGAGCCGCCAACCAGACAGGATCTGCCAGAGCCGCCAGCGAGCCATGAGCGTCCAGAGCCGCCAGCGAGCCATGAGCGTCCAGAGCCGCCAGCGAGCCATGAGCGTCCAGAGCCGCCAGCGAGCCATGAGCGTCCAGAGCCGCCAGCGAGCCATGAGCGTCCAGAGCCGCCAGCCAGCCATGAGCGTCCAGAGCCGCCAGCCAGCCATGAGCGTCCAGAGCCGCCAGCCAGCCATGAGCGTCCAGAGCCGCCAGCCAGCCATGAGCGTCCAGAGCCGCCAGCCAGCCATGAGCGTCCAGAGCCGCCAGCCAGCCATGAGCGTCCAGAGCCGCCAGCCAGCCATGAGCGTCCAGAGCCGCCAGCCAGCCATGAGCGTCCAGAGCCGTCAGCCAGCCATGAGCGTCCAGATCCGTCAGCCAGCCCGGAGCTGCCAGTAATCCAGAACTGCCCCTCAGTCCAGAGCTGTCTCTCTGTCCGGAGCTGCCTTTCAGTCCGGAGTTGCCCCTCTATCCTGAGCTATCTCTCTATCCTGAGCTATCTCTCTATCCTGAGCTATCTCTCTATCCTGAGCTATCTCTCTATCCTGAGCTATCTCTCTATCCTGAGCTATCTCTCTATCCTGAGCTATCTCTCTATCCTGAGCTATCTCTCTATCCTGAGCTATCTCTCTATCCTGAGCTATCTCTCTATCCTGAGCTACCTCTCTATCCTGAGCTACCTCTCTATCCTGAGCTACCTCTCTATCTCGACCTACCTCGCTGTCCTGAGCTACCTTGTCTTGGTGTTGCCCCTTATATTAGGTGGGTGGAGAAAGAGGGTGGTCATTCTAAGGGGTGAGATGAAAGCTGGGATTGACTATGGTGGGGTGGGGACCTCGCCCTGAGCCTGAGCCACCACCGTGGTCAGATGCCCACCCAGACCCTCCCCTAGACTTTGTGCTGGTGCGCCCGGAGTTTGCACCTTAAGGGGGGGGTTATGTCACGTTCCTGACCTGTTTTCTGTTAGTTTTTGTATGTGTTAGTTGGTCAGGACGTGAGTTTGGGTGGGCAGTCTATGTTTTCTGTTTCTATGTTGGTTAATGGGTACCTAATATGGCTCTCAATTAGAGGCAGGTGTTTTTCATTTCCTCTGATTGAGAGTCATATTAAGGTAGGTGTTTTCACACTGTTTGTTGTGGGTGGTTGTCTCCTGTGTCAGTATGTTACGCCACACGGGACTGTTCTCGGTACGTTTGTTCGTTCGGTTTTTGTGTAGTCAGTTTTCCTGTTATTGCGTTCTTCGTGTTTCATGTAAGTTCGTCGTCCAGGTCTATCTACATTCGTTTTGTTATTTTGTTAGTTTATTCAAGTATAGTTCGTTTTCTGTCTTCGTTGTTTTGTCGTGTCTTCAATAAATCATGTCATTTCACAACGCTGCGCCTTGGTTCAATCCATGCTCCTCCTCTTCGGATGAAGAGGAGGAGGACTACCGTTACACAGATACATATCTGTATTCCCAGCCGTGAAATCCATAGATTGGGGCCTAGTGAATTTATTTCAATTGACTGATTTCCTCATATGAACTGTATACTTATTGTCTCTGTCATTTTATTTTTGGGTGATAAGTAATATGCAACGGCTAGTCAGTATTTCCCCTGGGATTTCTTTCAGCATCGGTGGCAAGGGTAGCTAAATGAATTACTACATGTAGTGGCATTTAGTCTAGATACATTCTCTTAGCTCTAGTTTGATTATATGATGTTTAGTTGACTTCTGATGTACGCAATGGCTTGGGATTGTTGGGATTGCAGATAGCCGGCAGTAGCACAAGAAAAGGGAAATAATATATTTGAATTGGGACTCGTGAGCTCCACTCCACTTGAATGGAGCTTGCATTTCCTTTTGATATGTGCACTTATCGGGAGTCGAATGTATCTAGACAGCTGAGCCTTTAGTGTAGGCTAATTACATTAGGTGGATCTTGTATTTTATGCACTTTCACAGTAATATCAAAAAAGTCACTAGTGAGCTACCAGAAAGTAGGGAGCGCTTACCCTTGCAGTGAGAGCCACTCATCCATAAACATGGGATGCATTTCTGTTTCGATACAGGAGCTCCACACAAATGATCACATTCACTTCGTGTCCAAGCTCTGTGGATTCAGGAAATGTCCTCCGAAACCGTCAGTTAGCGGATCGTGGTGGCTACTGGCTACTTTGTTGAGGTTTGTCAACCGTTTTTGTAAAATGAACCTTTTATTTCAAAAGCATTAGAATCCTAATTTTGTCACTCACTGCTACTTCTCCTGTTCTACACCAAATCCCTTGCTGACGATGTTGAGGTAATGTATGGATATCCATCTATGGCTGGGCTTCTAGAAGTGTATATCCAAGATTTATATACTCATAGATTTTTCTTGATTTAAGAGTCAGGAGCTATATTTTGTCTGAAATACCTATAATTGGCAAGAAGTTTCAGTCTGTAGTCAGGGAAGCCCAACTGAACCACAGTTGACCACTTTGGTTTACATTTCAACAACATATTCTTCTTTATTTTCTCACTTATCTTGTCTGTTTCAGTTTACTGTCTTATTTGTTCAATCAAGTCCTCACAAATCAGGGGAAGTAAATGGGAGTAAACTTTGGGCTCAACTTTTTTTGTTTTTTACTTCCACACTATTCTCTCTTACTGTCCCTTTGGTTTGCTTATCTTTGAAAAAACTCAATTAGCTTGGAGTGGTGTTGTCCTCATGATCAGATCTTCCTCTACTCCCGCTCCCTCACTTCACTCTTCATTCTCGCACCTTTCTCACGCCTCTTCTCTCTCTCTCCTCTCTCTCTCTCTCTCTCTCTCTCTGTCTCTCTGTCTCTCTGTCTCTCTGTCTCTCTGTCTCTCTGTCTCTGTGTGTATGCAGGTGAGGTCAGTAGTTCTCTGAGCTGTGAGCTGAGGCAGGCCCGAGAGGAGAGTCTTCAGTCTCTCATCAGGAACAGCCAGGCCCATACACTGCAACAACAGAGACAGCACCCACTTGTTCAGGGCCAACATCAGGGTCTGTCCCAGGGTCCGGGTAAGCACTCCATACAGGGCCAGCTGCAGCACAGATTCCAGTGCCAAGGCTCCCACCCTGATGCCCCTCGCCCTGATGATGCCTCCTCCAACCCCATGAACAGCCTCCTTCAGAGCTTCCAGGTCAGACATTCTGTTTTCTTCCAGTTCAAGCCCCAAAATAATTGTGGTGACTTTCTGTGTATTTGGATGTTTGTTTGGTAGTTTAGGGATGTTTATTGTTGATTTCCCTTCAACATTTCTTGAATGACGCATGAAAAAAGTAACAATTGGGCTGACGGAAACATGAAATGCCAGTACAATTTAAAAAATGCCGACAGACAATTTGTTTGTTCGACATGGTGGGACATTTCAGAAAAATATATTATGCGTGAAATGGCAGTGGAAATGTCTTGTGCAAATATTGATATAATAACCATTATATCGAAGTAAACTTGGAGTCACACAATGATATGTTGTGTGGTCCTCCCACTACGACTTGGGAAACCGTGCAGTTTAGGCTACAGATTAAATGAATTATGATTAACTTCACAGGGTGGTGAATGTGCAAGATGATGAGCTTGATGCTCCTTTCCAATAAATATCAAGGGTCATGTTCTGGTGACATGATGATCGATGCTTGGCTGCTGTTTCACAAATACAAATAATATTGCTCTTATCCATAATAATCTCATAATGTAGTTAGCCTACCCACAGTATCTGCGAGGTGTTGGCTACAAGCGCATGTGCCAACACCTCGCACATTTTGCTATATAACGTAACAGTTTTGTTGACAAAACCATCAGCACAGATGAAAATGCGATGGAAACCCATCTAACTTGTATTTTTCTTCTGGTGCATGGGAATTTAACAGCAAAAGTTTTTTTCATGTGCACTATGTCATCACGCACAGCTTTTATCCGCAAAAAGTCTGTTTGATGGAAACATCCCTTGCGTGAAAATATGTCGCAAATTGGATGGAAACCTTGCTACTTTCAACATGTTTGAACCTCTCCCTCTCTTTTTGTTACAGGTAGATTTGCCTGAGACGATTCCACTGCCAAACAGAACTATGATGAGTCGACCGGGGATGATGTCCATGTCCCAACCCGGTGCCCCTTGTCTCCAGGAGGGTCATCAAGAATACCAGGCTGCCCAGGACCTTTCAGGTGGTGGGGGAGAAGTTATTGATACCATCCACAGGGCAGCGATGGGCACGGCCAGCAAGAGCACGTTTAATGTCATCACATCAACAGGTGCTAGCGGTACCTTCGCTGCTTCTGTTTTCGGCGAGCCTGTCGACCTCTCCCATGCGGTTAACTCTGTCATTCATGGCCCCCTTCGCTCATATCAGGAGCCAGTGCCAGAGCCCCGACACCAACCCAAGGTGGGTCGGCCACGCAAGAAGACACCTGACAGGAACAACAGCTTCTCCCCTGTTGCTATGGAAGCTCCTGCCAGATTCCACTCGCTGCGACACGGAGCCCAGAGAAGACAATGGGATGGGCAGGCGGAGGGCCAGGAGCAGGCTGGTCTGTGGCGTAATGACAAGCTCCTCCAACCGCTTTCCTTAGCCCAGAGCAGAAACGGCACCTACCCAGAGAGGCCCAAAAGTCAGGCCCAGGTGCACTTAGGCCCTCAGGATCAAACAACACTGCACTTCCCCAGTCACTTGTATGCCCATATGAACGGCAACGGTAGGGTCCTCACCTCGGGAAGACTACATTCCAGACACCCCGGCCTGTCCCCTGGTTCGTCCTCTGTCCCACCAGAGGGCCTTTTTACCAAGGATTACAGCCACTACAACGAACATCTGAACGGCCAACTCAATAGGAACCACTACAATGGGCATTACAATGGGCACCTGAACGGGAGCCTGAGCGGCGAGGAAGACCTGAGGCCTGGGGACTCTCCCTCCTCCAGTGAGGGGCTCCCGCTCCACCACAAGCCCAGAACTCCGGCCCACTACCCGGGAGATCCACTCTGGGGCCAGGGCAAAGGCTTCCCTCCATGGCCAGGCAAGATTGGGAGCGAGGGGCACATGTACTCCCCTGGGATGGTGAATGACATGCAGGGAAAGGTGAGCTTGTTGTGTACTCAGTGTTTTGTGTCATCAATTATGATTGGTCACATGACTACATCAGATAAAGAAGTGGAGGTCTCTGCCACAATTCCAGCCTCAGTTTCAACACAATTTTACATGAAACTTTTGCTGCTAGTACTACTGTACACATTACCGTTGCAGTTTTTTTGGGGGCAAAATAATGCTTTGTATAAGAGGGGAGTTTTAAAATGTGTAGGCACCAGGCATGGCAAGTCCCTGAAAGATGATATATTCCTCACGAAGAGCATGAGAGGGAGGGAAGATTTCCCACGGTGTTCTGCATTAAAAAACACCCCAATTCTGCCCTGCGACACTGTCAAAAGCCTTTGAGACGCCAAGGAATTAACATCAGGGTAAAACAGCATAATGGGTTTGACACCTTCCCAGAGGTCATTCTACCACCATTTTCACCTGTCTGTCGATATCCATTGCTTGATTTTATTCACTGCCTACTGTGTTTTGTTCTTTTTTTCTCAAGAGCTACTGTTCAGGAACTTCAATGTGGGAATCCTTGGGGGAATGTAGTTTATTACATTTTTCCTGGATTTACCCATATTATTTAGGCTAACATTTGGGCTAGGTGATATTTCAGTTTGGTTTCATGCCTAGTTTGACTGTGCAGATAATATGCAATAGTGGATGAATTTGCCATATCCATCCCTTTTACAAGCTTGTGTGGACAGCTATTTTAATGAATCTGACCCATTGTGTTCAGTAAATACAATTAAAAGCAGTTTGGAAGGATAGGACAAGATGCTGACTTTTTTTTTATTTATTAGAAAATGATTGAATGCTCTTTGTCTTACCTGGCGTTAAAGTAACTTGCAAGTTAGTCATTAGATAATAATGCTTTATTGATGTTGAGTCATTATAATTATGAAATGTGAAATAAAGTTATTTGTTGCTTTGACCTGAGACATTCTGCAAACTCATTTAGAACTTATTTTCTGTGGACAGGGTAATGTGCTTTTGGTTTCACTTGGCTGTGTAATATGCCATTTTAGATTAGTCATTCGTGCATACATTTTACGTATGGGTGGTCCCTGGAATCAAACCCACTACCCTGGTGTTACAAGCGCCATGCACTACCAACAGGTGTTCCTTTGGTAATGTTTTGGTTTCATTCCCCCGGTGTTTGGTAATGTTGTTTCTACTTGCCTTCAGGTAGAGTCAGAGAAGATCCAGAGGACACTAACAGAGGATCTGGACACACTACATAAAGCAAACAAGATAACTAGAAAGTAAATTACCCTAGATGAATATTCTTTATTCTGTCCCTGCACATTGTTTTTATCAGATTAAGGATGAGGATAAAGTAATACAAATATGTTCTCTTTCTTACAGTGGTCGAAAATGGAATAACCACCTAGAGGCTGCTATACAGGAGGCTATGTGTGAGCTGGATAAGATGACAGGCAATGTGAGTATTCCGATTTGGTTATTGTGTGTACTGTACAGACCTCTTTAGAGATTACCTTTGGGTGCCCAAATGTGTGTGTGAGCCTCTCATTATGTCTACAGTCTATCTAAAGATGGTGTCCCCCCCCCCCCATTTCTTTGGTGCACCAGATATCACAGAGAGACAGACAAGTCAAGACCACTAAACCCAAGAGGAGGAAGATCTCCAGATGACAGTAAATGTGTGGACCCTTTGGTGTCCTGCTGGGTAGCGGTCCATCTAGCCAATGGGTCTTGTGTAGCCGATGTGGAATCGCTAGCCAGTGTGTGCAATAGTAGTGACCATTGTCTTCTCTTTTGCATCAGCTTGGTACTTAGTCCAACTGGATTAGTGCTACAATCAGTCAACCCTCCCACCTTGACCACCACCAAGACACCGACAGTG
The DNA here is from genome assembly GCF_029448725.1 of Salvelinus fontinalis. NCBI lineage: Eukaryota > Metazoa > Chordata > Actinopteri > Salmoniformes > Salmonidae > Salvelinus > Salvelinus fontinalis. The sequence continues at coordinate 34,387,752 of NC_074687.1, read as the reverse complement.
AAGAAAATACAAGAAAGGATGGAGGAACCTAGCTGCAAAATAATAGCTGTGATATATCCACAGCTAGCTTGTCCTTATGGAAAATGAGATTCTACATATAAGGAAATAGTTGGTCCAAATATTTCTGATGCATTTTAGATTATGCACATAGACAAAGGAAAACAGTACAACATTATTTTCAGTGGTTAATTGTATATAGTGTTCAGTTTTGTCGTTGATGAGTTGACTTAATGCTAATTTCTTATGTACATATCAATACAAAACTATATCTGGTTCTCCAATGTTTTTATTTTTCACAAAACGGTGAGGCCAGAAATGTCATTTTTCAAAAGAAAAGCAGCATAAAGGAATTTCTTCTACAGATCTATTGAAACATGCTGTTAAGCATTGAACAGCTGAAGGATTATAATGTTGAACTTCAACAGACACTATATTGTCATTTGCATGCAGCCAGTAAGGATGATCTTGTCCTGCTGGGAAGGCATACAATGTGAGTCCCAAGAAAAGGAAATTGGAAGACTTGAAGATAGACCCACAGTATATCCTTTATCTGAACATAGGACATGCAAATACTTTCTCTTTGTCTTACGTTTCCTTTTCTTTGTTCTTGTTTTATCCATGTTATCCAAGAAAAGAAAAAGCCATCAAGGGAAGGAGTCTGAAATATGCCTCTAAGTTACATTATTTGTACTCCCAAAGTAAAAATGTATTTTCTCTGAATATTTTTGATAAACAGATTTCCTGTGTTATATCTGCAAAATGACTTTGACAGTATGTGTTTGTTCATTTAAAAAAAAAAAATAGTTATTGTAAAGTATAGACTAATTTCTGTGGTATACAGTACATGCATTCTGAAATGAAGTATTCAATAGCAACAGTTGTAATATACAGTTCTGCCACTAGTGTTTAATCTACAATTATGTTCATATTTAAATGGTGCAAAAAGTATTAAGCTGTTTATTTTCTCTATCATATCATGTAATTGAGCATTTCTCTGTGTTTTACCCTTGAATGTGTCATTTCAAGGGTCAAAATGCCTTAATAGTAAGGACTGCACATTTACAGGCCAGAAGAGATCAGTAGTATACTCATTGGTTTTCTTTGCTCTGCAAAACCATTTTAAACGACCCAAGAAAGTATGAGTGAACTTTGATCCGAGCCTTATATCCAATGCTACAATCCCCAGCTGCCAAAGCTATGCCGTATCACAAGTTAGGACTTTAAGTTTCTATTATTTATCTTTGGAATATTCTATTGAATTAGTGGCCTTCATTTTGTTAATTTTCATTGTTTTTTGCTTTTATACTTTATAATTTATTTATGAATCACATATTTATTTGTAGATATACATTGGTTACTTAGCAATAATACTAATGAGAGTTGTACGCTCTGAAAAGCCTTAGAGTATTATATATTTTTCTCTTAAAACAAATGAACAGCCTATATATGGATAAATATTCCATCAGTAGTTTATAAGTATACATTTATATATTTGTGTTTATTTATGAAGTGTACAATTTTAAACACCCAGTATGTGCATATAGTGTTCTTTTTTTCTTACTTGTGTCAACACTGAGTATATACCCACGGCCTGAAGAAATTGTAAAATGTTAATTTTAAAAGAGTGAACTTCATTTTCTGTACTTAATACCCTGACTCAGGAGGGGCACCTTCTGATTTGATCAGTCGTCTTCTGATTTGATCAGTCGTCTTCTGATTTGATCAGTTTTGTGAAAATCTGAAATTGTAAAACTGACAATTTCAGTTGTACTGAAAACATGTACATGTTTGTCTAATTTTTATTATTTAACATACAATATCAAGTCATCTGTGTTCAATCCTAACAGAACAATCCGGCATCCTAAAATGTAATACTCGTTTTAACACTTGGTAACCTAGCTATGTCATCAACATTATATGCATTTTGTTTATAATTATATTGCACTCTTAATCCTAAAATTGGGGGTATATGAAGAGCCCACCCACTAGTCCATGGACAAAGTAAATGTTTATTTATGTCTTCCATTTCAAACTTGTTGTCCATTGTAGTGATCTTGAGTGATTGTGTTTAATGGAATAAATGTTTTGCCCTCCTTATTGAAACAAAATATATTCTAATATTGTTTTTGAATGAGTTATTTATTGAATGTGGTTAAAAAACATATGGTAAAAGCTGAGTGGCCCACGTTGTTTTTGATGGTTTTACAGTGGGAAAAGATTTTACATTTTTGTAAAGTATTTTAATTTTAAATGTGATATGCATTGTTAGTCAATTAGTAATGTAACAGTTACATAATTTAGCACCAACATCAAAGTATCTTTTGTACTTAGTTTTCAGTACATCTTTCTGAATACATAACAGCTGTAGCAATTTCCTTTCCTGCTTCTCTAGCAGAAATGTTTTACATTTAGAAAAGTGTGCCTGAAATTACACGCAGTAAAAGGTGGTTATTATGCTTTGTTCAAAATCTTTTAATGGTGTTTGTTCGAAAGGGATTTACAAATTTGACAAAGTATTGCATTCATTTTGCAATTAAAAAAAAGTATTCTATCAACTGTGGCTTACGTTGTTATATTGTACATGTATGTTAGTCTCTTCCAGTCATTGCATCAGAATGTCCCCTTCAAGCTACTAACTTCAACCCACCTACCCTAATTCGCCACATTTCCAAATACATCTGTGTTTTATATTGCCAGTTTAAGTGTGAAAGACACAATAATATTAGATTTTGTATCAAAAGGATATGTTCTACACACTTAAGTGATCTGTCTATTCTTCGAGAACTACCCTCTGTAACTTTTGAAATGATTGGCAACATTTTTATTGAGCTTAAACCAGATCATATTGGGCTCAACTATTACAAATGACATGGGAACCTGGAATTGGCCTACTTGAAGTGTACTAGTGTTTGGTGTAGGTGAACAATCCCCACAATTATGTTCTACGTGTTTTTCAATACAACTTAAAGTCATACTTTACTAGGCAAATATATGTGTGGAGTTTTATGACTTTTTCATGCATGTTGTATGAGATGCGCGCGCAACACCAGGGCCCATGTTTTTCAGATGTCTCGCGCTGGCTGTCGGGATTGCTCAGGCGCTGTGGACATGTCCGCCATGTTTTTCATGGCACTGGGAGTGGATCACCCGAGAAAAATAGCTTCTAAATCCAGTTAAACTCGACCAGAAATGGCTTTTCGCATTTGATTTCGACCGAATGGTTACCAATGAATCCTACTATTGTGAAATCAACCGAGTCCCTTGTGGATTTATACCGATTTTCTTAGCGAATTCTGGCGGGATACATGTTTCCTTCGCGTTCTATGTGAGTGCGATAGGGGCAAACAATGAGTAAACTATCGTTCCGAGCGCGAGCGCTAGACGCCGCCAAACCTCTCCCCATATACCGCAACAAAGACCTTCCAGACCTAAATGACTGCGTTTCGATCAACCGGGCTGTGCCGCAGATGCCTACGGGGATGGAAAAAGAAGAAGAATCGGTAAGAAAATGTTTACATTTAGAAATCTTAAAATGATTTAATGTGCACAGTAGTGCGATTGTATTCTTGATGTATTTACGCAACATTTTGTACGTATGTTTGTTTATTTATGCTGAGGTCCCGTCATTTCACGCTCGTTGCGTAGCAAATCGTAGTCTTTACGCCATGTATACTCTCATAGCGTAAATGACTAGGTTTGCTGATGATTGGTAGTGCTTTCTTCGACTACTGACGTAAATGATTTTACGTACATTTTATTTGTGACTTGCGCAATGTTGCGATTGATAACAAACGTGCGGTGTAGTAACAAACTAAGCAAACTTGCCGTCAATGCTTTCTCATCCAACATTTTATAAACTTTGCAAAAAAAGGAACGTCCTCTCACTGTCAACTGCATTTATTTTCAGCAAACTTAACATGTGTAAATATTTGTATGAACATAAGATTCAACAACTGAGACATAATCTGAAAAAATTGTACAGACATGTGACTAACATAAATTGAATAATGTGTCCCTGAACAAAGGGGGGGGGGGTCAAAATCAAAAGTAAGTCCTATCTGGTGTGGCCACCAGCTGCATTAAGTATTACAGTGCATCTCCACCTCGTGGACTGCACCAGATTTGCCAGTTCTTGCTGTGAGATGTTACCCCACTCCTCCACCAAGGCACCTGCAAGTTTCCAGACATTTCTGGGGGGAATGGCCCTCACCCTCTGATCCAACAGGTCCCAGACGTGCTCAATGGGATTAAGATCCGGGCTCTTTGTCTTGCAGGAAATCACGCACAGAACGATCAGTATGGCTGGTGGCATTGTCATGCTGGAGGGTCATGTCAGGATGAGCCTACGGGAAGGGTACCACATGAGGGAAGAGGATGTCTTCCCTGTAACGCACAGCGTTGATATTGCCTGCAATGACAACAAGCTCAGTCCGATGATGCTGTGACACACCACCCCAGACCATGGAGGACCCTCCAAATCGATCCCACTCCAGAGTACAGGCCTCAGTGTAACGCACATTCCTTCGATAAACGCAAGTCCAACTATCACCCCTGGTGAGACAAAACCGCGACTCGTCAGTGAAGAGCACTTTTTGCCAGTCCTGTCTGGTTTTGTTCGGTGGGTTTTGTGCCCATGACTTACTTTTGATTTTGACCCCCCCCCCCTTGTTCAGGGACACATTATTCAATTTATGTTAGTCACGTGTCTGTATAATTTTTTCAGATTATGTCTCAGTTGTTGAATCTTATGTTCATACAAATATTTACACATGTTAAGTTTATGGGCCTATGGGTTGTTGCTGGTAATGTCTGGTGAGGACCTGCCTTACAACAGGCCTACGAGCCCTCAGTCTAGCCTCTCAGCCTATTGCGGACAGTCTGAGCACTGATGGAGGGATTGCGCGTTCCTGGTGAACTCGGGCTGTTGTTCTTACCATCCTGTACCTGTCCCGCAGGTGTGATGTTCGGATGTACCGATCCTGTGCAGGTCTTGTTACACGTGGTCTGCCACTGCGAGGACGATCAGCTGTCCGTCCTGTCTCCCTGTAGCGCTGTCTTAGGCGTCTCACAGTACGGACATTGCAATTTATTGCCCTGGTCACATCTGCAGTCCTCATTCCGCCTTGCAGCATGCCTAAGGCACGTTCACGCAGATGAGCAGGGACCCTGGGCATCTTTCTTTTGGTGTTTAGAAAGGCCTCTTCAGTGTCCTAAGTTTTCAAAACTGTGACCTTAATTTTAATAAAAATATATTGAACCTTTTATTTAACTCTGCACGTCAGTTAAGACCAAGTTCTTATTTACAATGACGGCCTACCCCGGCCAAACCCGGACGATGCTGGGCCAATTGTGCGCTGCCCTATGGGACTCCCAATCACGGTCGGATGTGATGCAGCCTGGATTTGCACTGAGATGCAGTGTCTTAGACCACTGCGCCACTTGGGAGCCCAAGTGAGCTGTTAGTGTCTTACAGTTCCATAGGTGTATGTTCATGAATTGTTTATGGTTCATTGAACAAGCATGGGAAACAATGTTTAAACCCTTTACAATGAAGATCTGTTAAGTTATTTGGATTTTTACGAATTATCTTTGAAAGACAGGGTCCTGAAAAGGGATGGTTCTTTTTTTTTCTGCGTTTATATTTCTGAAGTAACTAGTTAGCTAACTAGCTTACCAAATATAGTCCCTAGCTACTTGTCTTAGAGGCCAATGCGTCTCTTTTCACTAAGAAAGTAACGTTAGCTAACGTACTAATACTAAGCAGGAGATGTGTGGGTGACAGATAGGAAGCCAAGGCGCCATAAATGAGCCATGGCACACTTGTAGACTAATGTAGCTAGCTACTTCTCTTTGATCTGTATTATTGTTAGATCAGTGCAGATTTAGTATTGCCTGCAGTCAGTCCAACAGCACTAAAATGAGCCCTACACCTTTCAAGTTGTTGCAGGAGGCTGCTGTTGGTTTGCCTGTGCAGCCTATGAACCCATTCCATACAGGGTATTTGCTGACGAGACTGTCTTGTCTACTGACTGTACAGCATATGAAAGGCATCCTTGCTGTCATGATATGCAAACATGGTAGTTTTTGATTGAAGATAAAGTGGCCAATTCCAAAGTAACAGAATGCTGCCGAGACTCAGATCTTTCGCTTTAAAATGTATGTCAAACAAAAAACGATAATTGCAAACAGCACAATCATGAACGCACAATCATTCTGTTAACAAACTTTGTATCTGCATTGGTTTTTGTTTGATATGTTTTAAAGTTAAATCTGATTCTCAGCATCATTCTGTTACCATGTACTTGTCCTAGTAGGTTTTTACTATTAAGTAAACACAGGATCAAGCTTTCTGCTCACTCTTCTTTCTACCTCTTCTCTCCCTTACTCCCTCTCTCAATGTCTCCTTCGCTCTCTTCCTCTCGCCCTCTAATAGACTCTGTCTCTTTTTGTCTGAATTGTGCCAATACAGGTTTTCTAAACATGTCAATCTTTCTCTCCCTCAGGAGCACCATCTCCAGAGGGCCATCTCTGCTCAGTCGGTTTTCAGGGAAAAGAAGGAGACCATGGTCATCCCGGTGCCAGAGGCGGAGAGCAACATCACTTACTACGACCGTCTCTATAAAGGAGAGCTCAGGATCCCCAAACAGCTCTTCCACATCCAGCGTGAGTAGCATTTTCTTGGCAGCAGCTTCTGTAGGCTACTCCCCCTCCCATCCAACTCTCACACACACTAGGGCTGGGTGGTATACTGTATGATATACCGGTATTTTATGATATACCGGTATTGATGCAGGGACCGGTTTGGGTTTTTACTTCTATACCGGTATTTGAATGTTTGTTAAATATGGTACTCCGTGTGTAATGTCAATTTTTATAGTTTACTTTGCTACTTGAGTCATCGCTCTCCGCTCTTTCTCTCCGTGCCACTTTCCTCACAGACCTAGCCACGCCCCCTGTCACGCAAGGAGCGTATTTGATGTTCCTCAACCATGAGACACTTGGTTTCAGCCTGCATGGTCAATGCAGCACATGCAACAATGTTGATGACAACAATGCTGTATTCACTTTGCTTCTTAATATAAATCCACTAGCGTTCTATAATGACACTATTAGTTTGTCTTTTCTTAGCAAGTTGCCCTAAATCTTGAGACACTAATTGTTAGCTGATAATGCTAATAGCTAGCTAATAAATGTACTGGGTAAGAGCAAACTTAGCTAGCTAATACAGCCTTATAATACCAGTGATGGTGTAGACCTAAATCAGCATGTTGTTTGTGCAACAGTATCTTCTAAATCAAAGAGGAATATGCAAAGCTAGAATATGTTAGCTACATGAAGTAGCTAAGAGAGAACATGCAATGTAGCCAAAACTTATAGGGTCCCCTAGGAAACACTAATCAACACTTTAGTTCCTATCCTGTCACAACTCCTCCCTGGCTTTTTAATTTGTTGTCATCTCAAACAACACTGTTTTCAAAGTGCCCACTATTATATTCTAACTATAGAATTAGAATAGTAAGTCAAATCACAATTGCAAAATTTGGTTCAAATAAGTCCTAGATTATTTGCACATATTGTGCAGCCCTACATGGCAGTGTGGAAATGATCTCAATTGAACAGTGGTGTAAAGTACTTAAGTAAAAATACTTTCAAGTACTAAAGTCGGTTTTTTTTTGTATCTGTACTTTACTTTATTATATTTATTTTTGACAACTTTTACTTCACACATTCCTAAAGAAAATACTGTACTTTTCACTCCATACATTTTCCCTGACACCTAAAAGTACTTTGAATACTTAGCAGGACAGGAATTTAGTCAATTTCATGCACTTGTCAAGAGAACATCCCTTGTCATCTACTGCCTCTGATCTAGAGGACTCATTAAACACAAGTGCTTTGCTTGTAAATTATGTCCGAGTGTTGGAGTGTGCCCCTGGCTATCCCCGTAAATATAAGAAAAAGAAAATGGTGCCATCTGGTTTGCTTAATATAAGTAATTTGAAATTATTTATTCTTTTACTTTTGATACTTAAGTACATTTTATCAATTAAATGTACTTTTGATACTTAAGTATATTTAAAACCAAATACTTTTAAACTTTTACTCAAGTAGGATGTTACTGGGTGACTTTCAATTTTACTTGAGTAATTTTCTATTAACGTATCTTTACTTTTACTCAAGTATGACAATTGGGTACTTTTTCCACCACTGCAATTGAGTGCAGGAAATGCAGAAATGATAAGTGATGAAATTTGTTTTGGTTGAAGTTGAATTGAACAGTATAAAACAATCAGAATGGAGAAAGAATAATTGAAATCATTTAGAATGTATGTGTTGCCACCCTAGGATCACTTACTTCTCATGAAGCAAATGTAGAACTTTTATTTTTCAAAAACAAAAAATACTGTCAAATACGTCCAATTTTTTTTAAATGATATAATATATAAAAGTGATATAATATCTTGACTGTATCGCCCAGCCCTAACACACACATATTCACTCGGAGGACAACTGTTGACAAGCCATCAAATGGTTTCTGAAATGTCGCTTGCCAAATCTGAATATTGAATCTTTGAGCAGCCCATCAAGCTACCACATCTTTGGCTGTCTGACAGCAGAGGTTGTAGAGCAGGGGCGACCAAACTGGGACAACGTTTGGTTTGGCCCACCAGAAGGTTCCGATTTTATTTATTTAATTATTATATTTTTCTGCTAACTTCGTCGGGGTCTCAACTTATTGTTGAGAATTAGAAAAGTAGAATACAGAAGGTGCGATATCAAAATTTGGTAGTGCATCTGCAGTGTTCCACTTATGTCTGTCACTCAATTAGCCCATGTCAACTAAAATAAATGTAATTGCTAGATACGGTAATCTAGCCAGCTGTCTAAACCTTGTAGTAATCATCACCAAATTACCTACCGGGCACGCAGGGCATGTGCCCATGTCCAAGGGCCCCACATTGATCTTGTTAGTCATTCTCACTCAGATATCATGTGAACATGGCATAAGTCATTGCAAAATGTGTACAATTGCAGGAAATTAACTTTAAAACTGAAAAAGTTTCTCTGCCCCATGGCAAAATGTGTAGAATGGAAGGAAATTACCAAGTGAAACTGAAAAAAAAAATATCCACTGCCAAGAGGGGGATCGCTAAAAATGTTTTGCCCATGAGGTGGGTGGGCCCCCCAACCTTATCTCACTTAGGGCTCCCCAAAACGGTGTAGGCACTTCTGCCTTACATTTACATTTTAGTCATTTAGCATATGCTCTTATCCAGTAGTGAGTGCATATTTATTTTTACATTTTTGAACTTGTCCCCTGTGGAAATCAAACCCACAACCCTGGTGTTGCAAGTTCCATGCTTCCCTAATGTTTTCCTGAACTTTCTAATACCTTTTCTGATGCATTTCAGTGACTTACTGCTGCAAATACAAATTGTTACCTTTCCCATATTTTAAGTCATTTGAAACATTCAAGTTATTAGCCTTATGGGTTCATTTATTTTTTTATTGTCGAGCCACAGATCTGGGAAAAGGTACCAAAAAATGTCTGCAGCATTGAAGTTCGCCAAGAAAACAGTTTAGAAGAAGTTTGGAACCACCAAGACTAACTAGTGCTAGCCGCCCGGAATCGGGGGAGAAGGGCCTTGGTCAGGGAGGTGACTAAACTCGATGGTCACTCTGACAGAGCTGTGGAGATGGGAGACCGTTCCAGAAGGACGACCATCTCTGCAGTACTTCACCAATCAGGCCTTTATGGTAGAGTGGCCAGACGGAAGCCACTCCTCGGTAAAGGCACCTGACAGCACGCCTGGAGTTTGCCAAAAAGTAGTCTTAAAACCTGTTATGGCTGCAGCCCGACGCCGGTACACCTATGACAACATCCAGCTCAAGTGCAGGGCGCGAAATTCAAAATCTATTTTTTTTTTTAATATTTAACTTTCACACATTAACAAGTCCAATACAGCATTTGAAAGATAAACATCTTGTCAATCCAGCCAACATGTCCGATTTTTTTAAATGTTTTACAGAGAAAACACCACATATATTTATGTTAGCTCACCACCAAATAAAAAAGAGGACAGACATTTTTCACAGCACAAGTAGGATGCAAGTAGCATGCACAAGCCAACCTAACTAACCTAGAACCAACCTAAATAACCTAGAAAAAACTACCTCAGATGACAGTCCTATAACATGTTACACAATAAATCTATGTTTTGTTCAAAAAATGTGCGTATTTTAGTTATAAATCAGTTTTACATTACTGCTCCCATCATAGCTACAGTCTGAAATCGCACGGGAGTAGCCAGAGAAAATACAGACACCAACGTCAACTACTAATTATACATCATAAAACATTTCAGAAAAATATATGGTGGATAGCTAATGAAAGACAAAGATCGTGTGAATAGAGCCAATATTTCCGATTTTTGAAGTGTTTTACAGCGAAAACACAATATATCGTTATATTAGCTTACTACATTAGCTAGCACACGGCAGCATTGATTCTAGTCAAACGGTAGCATAGCACAGTTCGACAGATATATGAAAAAGCATCCCAAATTGGGTCCTTATCTTTGTTGATATTCCATCAGAATGTTGTAAAGGGGTCCATTGTCCAGTACAGTCTTTGTTTGGAATCCAGAACGAACTATTTCCCTCTTGAATTAGCAAGCACACTGGCCGTGCGGCGCTAACCTCTCTTTCTTCAAACAATTCTTGCGTCGCATCACGTCTAAAGTCCAGAATAAATTTCAATAATATAATTAAACTATATTGAAAAAACATACTTTAGGATGATTTTGTGACATGTATCAAATAATATCGAAGCCAGAGATCATATTCACCTTTAACGAGCGTCGTGCAGAAGCCGAGTCCATGTTCTACTTCGTGACTAGAAAAAAAAATTAAGTGCGCAGGTCTCACTCCAAGATGTTGTGTTCAGTCCCTAGACGAGATATTCAAGTCCTTTCTGCTCTCACTTCCGCATGACACCCAGAGGAAGGCGTATGACGTGTTTCTACAGTCCTAAGTAACATGCCCTTTTATAGACAAGCTCTTAAAGAGAGACCTCGCATTTGGAAATCTCAATTCCGGAAGGAAATGGGCTGTAAAAATAGTTCTGTTCCACTTAGAGAAATAATTCAAACGTTTTTAGAAACTAGAGACTGTTTTCTATCCAATAGTAGTAAATATATGCATATTGTAAGAGCAAAAATTGATTAAGAGGCCGTTTGAAAATGTGCACATATTTTCCAGTTTTTCAATACGCCCCCTGCAGCCATAAGAAGTTAAACCATGAGAAACAAGATTCTCTAGTCTGATGAAACCAAGATTGAACTATTTTGCCTGGGTGCCAAGTGTCACGTCTGGAGGAAACCTGGTATCGCACCTAGGCAATACCATCCCTACGGTGAAGCATGGTGTTGGCAGTATCATGCCCACGAGACTAGTCAGGATTGAGGGAAAGATTAACTAACTGAGCAAAGTACAGAGAGTTCCTTGAATACTTAAGTAAATGTGATATTTAAGTTTATTTAAAAAATAAACTGTTTTTTCTTTGTAATTATGGGGTGTTTGAGAAAAAATAAATGCATCTAATTTAGAATAAAGCTGTAACTTAACAAAATGAAGGGGTCTGAATACTTTCCGAATGCACTGTAAATGGCTAGAATTGGGTTGTTTGAAGTGTGATTTTATGATTTCTAAAAAGCCCTTGTTTCAAGACCCTAAGCTATGGTTTACATTTTTTATATTTCTAAGTAGATGTCTGTTTGTTCGGCCCAACACTAAGATTTTTGGGGGCCCACCAAGCCCAAAAGTTTGAGCACCCCTGTTATAGAGCAATTGATGTAAGTTGTTACAAAATCACTTTCACAAGATGAAATCTGTCCTCAGCCAACCAGCTGTAATCAATTAGAGGCCCTACACTAATGAATTTGCACCAAGAAGACCTTTTTTCTGACCTAATCTGATCCTCTTTCTCTTCTCATAGCCCTGGGTCTGGATAATGAGCAGCCAGACTATGACATGGACTCAGAGGATGAGACCCTCCTCAACAGGCTCAACCGCAAGATGGAGATCAAACCCATACAGTTTGAGACCATGGTAGACAGGTTGGAGAAAGCCAGCGCAAACCAGGTAACATAACACCCTCCATCTAGACCAGCAGCAGTTATCAAGAGAGCTTCTCTGTGCTAATAGAAGATTTACCGTTTTAATGCCAGAGGGCCTGGATGTAATGTTGCTTTAAGAGGCTTTGCTCTGGAAAATAATCAAGGAAACACTGTAATTAACTAAACTTCCATCTCTGTATGCTCACAGCTGGTTACTATCACAGAGGCCAAACTGCTACTGAACGAGGATGACTACCTCCTGAAGTCAGTGTACGACTACTGGGTGAGGAAGAGGAAGCACTGCCAAGGCCCGTCGCTCATCCCCCTCATCAAGCAGGAGAAGAGAGACGGCTCCACCAACAACGACGCCTATGTGGCCTTCAGACGACGCACAGAGAAGATGCAGACCAGGAAGGTGAGAAAGGAGAATCACATGGCTTGGACTGAAAGTGTGTCCCCTCACACTTCGATTAGATGCAGTTTCAGTATCGGGCAATAATTGTCTATTCTTTCAAGGTTTGGAGCCTTGTACAATTTAATTTATCATTGTGTTGCAAGTAATTTGTTTCATGTTAGTCCCATTTACATTTTACTCATTTAGCAGATGCTCTTATCCAGAGTGACTTACAAGCACAATTAGGGTTAAGTGTCTTACTCAAGGGCACAACGACAGATTTTCACCTAGTCGGCTCGGGGATTTGATTCAGTGACCTTTCGGTTACTGGCACAATAATCTTAACCTTTCACGGGCCTCTACCCCGGGTCCGGGAGCACCCCCCCCCCACTGATTAGCATCGCTAGCATAGCGTCACAATTAAATAGTAGCATCTAAATATCATTAAATCACAAGTCCAAGACACCTAATGAAAGATACAGATCCTGTGAATAAAGCCACCATTTCAGATTTTTAAAATGTTTTACAGGGAAGACAAGATATGTAAATCTATTAGCTAAACACGTTAGCAAAAATCACAATTTTTCTTTGTCCACCATTTTCTCTCAACACCAGTAGCTATCACCAATTCGGCTAAACTAAGATATTGATAGCCACTAACCAAGAAAAAACCTCATCAGATGACAGTCTGATAACATATTTATGGTATAGGATAGGTTTTGTTAGAAAAATGTACATATTTCAGGTAGAAATCATAGTTTACAATTGCACCCACCGTCACAACTAGACTAGAATAAATACATAGAGCAACGTGTATTACCTAATTACTAATCATCAAACATTCGTAAAAATACACAGCATACACTAATCGAAAGACACAGATCCTGTGAATACAGACAATATTTCAGATTTTCTAAGTGTCTTACAGCGAAAACACAATAAATTGTTATATTAGCATACCACATGTGCAAACATTAACAGAGCATTGATTCTAGCCAAAGAGAGCGATAACGTAATCATCGCCAAAATATATTAATTTTTTCACTAACCTTCTCAGAATTATTCAGATGACACTCCTGTAACATCATATTACAACATACATAGAGAGTTTCTTCGAAAATGTGCATATTTAGCCACCAAAATCATGGTTAGACAATGACAAAAGTAGCTCAGCTGGTCAAAAAATGTCCTGCACCATATTAGACAGTGATCTAGTCTTATACATAAATACTCATAAACTTGACTAAAAAATACAGGGTGGACAGAGATTGATAGACAATTTAATTCTTAATACAATCGCGGAATTACATTTTTTAAATTATCCTTACTTTTCAATACAGGTTGCGCCAAGTGAAGCTATAGCAAACAAGATGGCGGCATAAACGTTTAACATTTATCGTCAGAAACACGATTTATCATCATAAATTGTTCTTACTATGAGCTGTTCTCCCATCAGAATCTTGGACAATGAATCCTTTCTTGGGTCTAATCTTCTTTTGGTCGAAAGATGTCCACTTGTCCGTCGAAATGCCCACTAACGTACGACCGGGACCCCGAAACGTGCCCGGAGCTTCAAAGTCTATTACAAAGCAATGCCTCAAAATCACACTAAACGGATATAAATTGCTATAAAACGGTTTAAATTAACTACATTATGATGTTTCTAACACCTATAACAAGTAAAAATATGACCGACGCTATATTACTGGCTAAACCAATGCTTGGAAAAAGGCCAGTCAGATATCCTTCTCGCGTTGAGCGCAGTGTCCAAAGGAAGGCTACTTCCGGTATTTTGTCATTTTATAGAGCCAATGATTGCGCAATCGACTCCATTCAAATTGTCACCACTTACTGACATCTAGAGGAAGGCGTGGGCAGTGTTTGTATCTCATAGGATTAACAGAGACTTTTAAAACTGATCTGGAACCAGAGGCCAAGATGTCTAAATCTCACACACTGGGAGGAAAAGTGCCGTAAGAATGAGTTCTGTTTCACTCAGAGACATAATTCAAACGGCTATAGAAACTAGAGAGTGTCTTCTATCCAATAATAACAATAATATGCATATTGTACGAGCAAGAATTGAGTACTAGGCAGTTTAATCTGTAGAGACAATTATGCTAATTTGAAACAGCACCCCCTATAGTTGCAAGAAGTTAACTCCTATACGCCCCATTGATGTGCTCTCCAAAAAATGTTATGAATATCTCTGTACCCTAACTCAGTCAGGACCTCTGCAGACCTACTAACCTGCAGGTATTTTGTGTACCATGCATGCAATTTGAGCTCAAAGTACGCTGGTACAAAAAAATTCCCAAAAATAGGCTTTGAGTTGGCACATAGTGGAGCTGAGCCAATCAGAGGACTTGGGCGAGGAGACAAAAAGTCGTCGTAGTACTATTTTTCTCCCTCGAGCTTGATGGCAGCTCTCCACTTCATCTGTTGATACAACTGATGTGTGAGGAAAAGGGTAGGGGAAATGGAGAACAAACTGTTTGCTTAATACATGTTCCAAAATTGTATGTGTTGGTTAAGCACAACCACTATTATTTCATTGTTAGCGTCTTAGCTAAGGTGTCATTAAGACAAAGGTAGTTAGCTCCATAGTCAACTAGGCGAGCACACTTTCTTGCCCGCACAAGCTTTGATCTAAGCAACGGTAGAAGGCACGACTGCATTGACGAGCAAAGAAGCGTGCAGTGTTGCGGTGGTTCATTGTGCGTCACTGCGTGCATGGAAACAGACATGGCAGAGAGAGCTGTTCCGCTAAAAACCGTCCTTCACGGGAAGTTATTTTAGACTGTTAAAGATTAGTAGGCCTATCTTAATTAATCAGCTCTTGATCTGTCCTCTTGAAATAGCTGCATGTCAACAGTATTTGGCTGCTAATGATGTGATAATAGTGACAACAAAACATGTTGAATGAATAGTAGTCAGACCTGATGGATGAGATCAGGGATGGAGATCTGAAACCAGCTCATACAGGCCTAGTTCAGTTGTTTGATATTCCAGATAGCCAACAGTAAGCTAGACTACTGCATTGCATCCTGTAATTGAATTATTCTGAATTTTTTATTCAGGCCAGTTTACATTTTCACTCATTACCCCTAAATTTCACCTAGAAAGTGTGTAGTGTGTACCGGTGGTACTCTTAAATTCTTTACGGTTGGCAAGTCTGCCTCTATGTCGGCTTGATGATCCTGAGGGTTTGTATAGTTGTTTGACCGTGTCTCTCTCTTGTTCAGAACCGTAAGAATGACGAGGCGTCCTATGAAAAGATGCTGAAGCTCCGGAGGGAGTTCAGCCGCACGGTCACCATCCTGGAGATGATCAAGAGGAGGGAGAAGAGCAAGAGAGAGCTGCTGCACCTCACACTGGAGGTGGTGGAGAAAAGGTGAGCCTTAAAAGCATTGGGGGGAGGGTTAGAGGGATGGTAGCCGGTATGTGTGTGAGATTGTTTGCCCTGTTTCTTATGTGTGTGTGATTGTAGCCAGTGTCTTATTAGTGTTACATGGTGTAACCCAGCAGGGGTTCCTGTGTCAGAGCAGACTAGAGGTCATGCTGAGTGCTATAAGTAATTTATTTGATTTAACTAGGCAAGTTGGTTAAGAACAAATTCTTATTTACAATGACGGCCTACCCCGGGCCAAACCCTAACCCGGACGACACTGGGCCAATTGTGCGCCGCCCTGTGGGAACTCCCAATCACGGCCGGGTTGTGATACAGCCTGGAATTGAACCATGGTTAGGTTTTGTAATGACGAATCTAGCACTGAGATGCAGTGCCTTAGACCGCTGTGCCACTCAGGAGCCCTATATTGCAGTTCTCACTTAGTTTCTAACACTGTAACACACTTCTTCTAGTCCTCGTGCTAAAAGAGAACAGCCTGTCCTTACATGTTGTTGATGAGTACTGTCAGTCAATATGAATGGACAAATTACTGCAAATTGCTGCCTTTTTTCCCTCCCATCTGTCTTTTTTACCCTGTACAGTGGCTTGTAAAAGTATTCACCCCCTTGGCATTTTTCCTATTTTGTTGCCTTACAACCTGCAATTAAACATTTTTGGGGGGGTTGTATCATTTACAAAACATGCCTACCACTTTGAAGATACAACATATTTTTTGTTAATAAAACAAGAAAACTTGAGCGTGTGTAACTATTCACCCCCCCCCCCCCCCAAAAGTCAATACTTTATAGAGACACCGTTTGCAGCAATTACAGCTGCAAGTCTCTTGGGGTATGTCTCTATAAGCTTGGCACATCTAGCCACTGGGATTTTTGCCCATTCTTCAAGTCAAAACTGCTCCAGCTCCTTCAAGTTGTATGGGTTCCACTGGTGTACAGCAATCTTTAAATCATACCACAGATTCTCAATTGGATTGAGGTCTGGGCTTTGACTAGGCCATTCCAAGACATTTAAATGTTTCCCCTTAAACCATTCAAGTGTTGCTTTCGCAGTATGCTTAGGGTCATTGTCCTGTTGGAATCTGAACCTCCATCCCAGTCTCAAATCTCTGGAAGACTGAAACAGGTTTCCCCTCAAATGTCCCTGTATTTAGCGCCATCCTTCAGTTCTGACCAGTTTCCCAGTCCCTGCCAAAGGAAAAACATCCCCACAGCATGATGCTGCCACCACCATACTTCAATGTGGGGATGGTGTCCTCGGGGTGATGAGGTGTTGGGTTCATCCCAGAAATAGTGTTTTCCTTGATGGTCAAAAAGCTCAATTTTAGTCTCATCTGACCAGAGTACCTTCCATATGTTTGGGGAGTCTCCCACATGCCTTTTGGCAAACACCAAACATGTTTGCAAATTTTTTTGAGGACACTCTTCCTTAATGCCCAGCTCTGTGGAGGGTATAGCTTAAAATGGTCCCATGGACCGATACTCCAATCTCTACTTTGGAGTTTTGCAGCTCCTTCAGGTTTATCTTTGGTCGCTTTGTTGCCTCTTATTAATTCCCTCCTTTCCTGGTCTGTGAGTTTTGGTGGGCGGCCCTCTCTTGGCAGGTTTGTTGTAGTGCAATATTCTTTCAATTTTTTAAATATTGGATTTAATGTTGCCTGTGGGATGTTTCCGGATATTTTTTTATATACTTCTCCACAACATTTTGGAGAGCTCCTAGGTCTACATGGTGTCCCTTGCTTGGTGGTGCCCCTTGCTTGGTGGTGCCCCTTGCTTGGTTGGTGGTGTTGCAGACTCTGGGGCCTTTCAGAACAGGTGTATATATACTGAGATCATGTGACAGATCCTGTGACACTTAGATTGCACACCGGTGGACTTTATTTAACTTCTCTGGGATATGTAGGACGCTAACGTCCCACTTGGCCAAAAGCCAGAAAAAATGTAGCGCGCCGATTTCAAATATATTACTAAAAATCTATCTTAAATGAAATCACACATGAAAGACACCAAATTAAAGCTACACATGTTGTGAATCCAGCCAACATGTCTGATTTCAAAAAGGATTTACGGCGAAAGCACACCAAACAATTATGTTAGCTCAGTACATAGCCACAGAAAAACACAGCCATTTTCCCAGCCAAAGATAGTAGTCACAAAAAGCAGAAATAGAGATAAAATGTATCACTAACCTTTGATGATCTTCATCAGATGACACTCATAAGACATCCTGTTACACAATACATATATGTTTTGTTTGATAATGTGCATATTTATATCCACAAATCTCGGTTTACATTGGCGCCATATTCAGAAATGCCTCCAAAATATCCTGAGAAATTGCAGAGAGCCACGTCAAATAACAGAAATACTCATAAACTTTGGTGAAAGATACATTTTTTACATAGAATTAAAGATACACTTGTTCTTAAAACTTCTTGTCAATATGGGGGCGCTGTTTCACCATTGAAAAAAATAGTGCCCAAATTAAACTGCCTCGTACTCAATTCTTGCTCGTACAATATGCATATTATTATTACTATTGGATAGAAAACACTCTCTAGTTTCTAAAACCGTTTGAATTATGTCTGTGAGTGAAACAGAACTGGACTTAGAGCAATTGTCCTATGAGGATTTGAAAATGCTGAAATCTGCTCACTGTTCCCAGAACAGTTTATTAATTTGCCTGTCCTCTATTGGTTGAGATGCACTGCATACGCATTCCCCTGGGTGTCAGCGAATAGAGGGACTTGAAATGGAGTCTCTAGGCAGATCTGAAAGTCTTTAAATTGCTTGGAAACGAGGTGTCCCCTCTTTTGACTCTTCGCTCTGACGCAGGGAGGATCTTGGCATGTCGTGTTAGAAGCTCCTGTTTTAGCTCTTAGATATATCCGGCTCTGTTTTTATTCGATATATGTGTTAAAGACATCATAATGTTGTTATTTTAAACCGAGTTATATCAGTTTATGTCAGTATATTGCGATTTTCAGGTATTTCATTTTCTGGCGTTCTAGGGGGTTGGGTATCTCTCTCTCTCTCATGCTATTGTTTACTGCTAATTGCAACGTGGAAGAGGACGTTCTCCAACCTAGCAACGATTGTTCTGGAGAAAGGACACCTTGCCCAAGATTCTGATGGAAGCTCAACAAATAGTAAGCAGTCTTTAGGCTGTTAATTCGTACTTATGTTGACAAATGTCAAATAATAATTCCGCCATGAATTATGGTGCGGTCTCGCTTTAGCGCTCGCTGTATGCTTGAAGTAACGTTAATTTTAAAAATGTAACCCAGCGATTGCATTAAGAACTAATTTGTCTTTCAATTGCTGTCCAACCTGTATTTTTTTAGTCAAGTTTAGGAATAGTTTTCGATTAGAATAGGTGCCTCTCCAAGATGGCGCCGGACAGATTGCTTGAGGTTTTGGACACTTCTCATTGTATAAGCACGATTTGTGCCGCTAAATATGCACATTTTCGAACAAACTCTATATGCATTGTGTAATATGATGTTATAGGACTGTCATCTGAAGAATTCTGAGAAGGTTAGTGAAAATTTATATATTTTGGTGGTTTATACGTTATCGCTATTTTTGCCTTGAATCAATGCTGTTGTGATGTTTGCTATTGTGGTAAGCTAATATAACGCTATATTGTGTTTTCGCTGTAAAACACTTAGAAAATCTGAAATATTGTCTGGATTCACAAGATCTGTGTCTTTCATCTGCTGTACGCTGAGTATTTTTAAGAAATGTTTTATGATGAGTAATTAGCTAATACACAATGGTCTCTGTGGTTATTCTAGTCGCTTTGGTGAGAGTTGTGATAGTGGCTGCAATGGTAAACTATGATTTATACCTGAAATATGCAAATTTTTCTAACAAAACATATGCTATACAATAAATATGTTATCAGACTGTCATCTGATGAAGTTGTTTCTTGGTTAGTGGCTATTTATATCTTTATTTGGTCGAATTTGTGATAGCTACTGATGGAGTAAAAAAATGGTGGAGTAAAGAAGTGGTGTCTTTTGCTAACGTGGTTAGCTAATAGATTTACATATTGTGTCTTCCCTGTAAAACATTTAAAAAATCAGAAATGATGGCTGAATTCACAAGATGTGTATCTTTCATCTGGTGTCTTGGACTTGTGATTTCATGAACATTTTATTATATGATATCCCTGTGGCTTTAGGCTAGGCTATGCTAGTCAGCTTTTTTGATGGGGGTGCTCCCGGATCCGGGTTTGTGAGGCGTTAGAGGTTAATGCAACCGCTGTGTCAGATTTCAAAAAAACTTTACGGAAAAAGCACACCATGCAATAATCTGAGACAGGGCTCAGATATAACAACATTTCTCCGCCATGTTGGAGTCAACAGAAATACGAAATTACATCATAAATATTCCCTTACCTTTGATCTTCATCAGAATACACTCCCAGGAATCCTAGTTCCACAATAAATCGTTGTTTTGGTCGATAATGTCCATTACTTATGTCTAAGTAGCTACTTTTGCTAGCATGTTTAGTGCACATGTCCAAACGCTCGCGCAGATGCAGGCGAACTCGGACGGAAACTTCAAAAAGTTATATAACAGGTCGAATAAACTGGTCAAACTAAGTAGAGAATCAATCTTCAGGATGTTATCATAACTATCCAATAACGTTCCAACCGGAGAATTCCTTTGTGTCTCCAGAAGTTATGGAAAGCAAGACGATATCGTTTGGAATGCGCGTGACCAGGAACTGGCATTCTGCCAGACCAATGACTGAAACACCTCCCATCCGGCTCAACATCACAGTAGAGGCTTCATTCCACGTTCTACCGACTGTTGACATCTAGTGGAAGGCGTAGGAAGTGCAAACAGATCCATATCTTACAGGGAATTTAATAGGCGATGAGTTGAACATCGACCAGCCTCAGAATTCTCACTTCCTGTTTGGATTTTTTCTCAGGTTTTTGCCTGCCATATGAGTTCTGTTATACTCACAGACATCATTCAAACAGTTTTAGAAACTTCAGTGTTTTATATCCAATAGTAATAATGCTCTGCATATTTTAGCATCTGGGACAGAGTAGGAGGCAGTTCACTATGGGCACACAATTCATCCAAAAGTGAAAATGCTGCCACCTATAACAAAGAAGTTAACTAATTATGTGACTTCTGAAGGTAATTGGTTGCATAGATCTTATTTAGGGATTTCATAGCAAAGGGGGTGAATACATACGCACGCACCACTTTTCCGTTTTTTATTTAACAATTTTATTTTTATTTCACTTCACCAATTTAAACTTGTATGTACATTACATGAAATTCAAATAAAAATCCATTTAAATTACACATTGTAATGCACCAAAATAGGAAAAACGTCAAGGGTGATGAATACTTTTGCAAGGCACTGAATGAATGTGTTCCTCTTATTTGTCTGTTGTTTCCATGTAGATATCAGATGGGTGACTTTACGGGTGAAGTCCTCAGTGAGGTGACGGTCCCTCTGGCTGAGAAGCCCGTCTACACTGCTCCAATCACTCTAACGAACGGGAACCGCCATAACCATAAAGCTGAGATCAAGGTAATATAAGGGCTTATATCAACCATAACATTACCTCAACTTTTATCTGATGTTTTTACGTTTGACATTGAAGCAGTTCAGAAGAGGGGATACTGCAGGATGCACCGGCAGCACACTGATTACGTTTCAAGAACTTGAATGCAGCAATGACCTCTTAACTCTGGACATTTTACCATGAATAAATCTTGTCTGTCTGGCTCTTGACACTTCACAACGTCTAATTCCATGATATTTCTCTTTCAGATGCACAAGTCCGGTAGTCTCCAGCACCATGGGCACCATCACGTCTCGGCGAAGAAGGAGGATCCCTTTGACTTTGTCAGACCAAAGAAGAAGTACGCCAGGCGGGACCCCCTGTGCCGCCCTGGCAGGCCCACCAAGCGCCAGCACATCGTTAACAAGGCCGATATTAAACAGTATGACTTCCACAGCTCTGGAGAGGAGGAGGAGGACTACCCACTGGTCAGTACCTCTGAGAACAGGGTCCTGATGACCGTATCATAGTGAAGTTCATACATTGTCTTATTTGGTTTGTGAGCAAGTATGTATTTTGAAGTCTTGTTTTTTTGTCTCTTTCAGTCTCCACCATCAGAACCAGATGAGGAGAATGATCCAGATGGTGCATTTGCCTTCAGAAGGAAAGCAGGCTGTCACTACCTTGCTGTGAGTCTCACTGCAATCAGAAGTGCAATTAAAATATATTCTCTCACATTCAGTTCCGATTCCACACATTATTACAGGGGGGTATTTGCTTCCAGAAATCTGCATTTTCAAAACGTAGACCATGAAAAAAATCTGTGTTTTAAACAATTTAGTTTGCGTTTTATACCATTTCACCTGCGTTTTATATTGAAAGTCAATAATGGCCGTGTCCGAATCCCCATGATAGTTTATGACATACTTAAACTGCATACTATGTGCTCATCGCCACATTCTATTTAGCATGTACCGTTGAGTAGAAAGTATGCTGTATGCCACGGCCGCAACGCAGGAACGACTCCTGGCTGGCTGAGTAGTTGATGCGGGGCCTGTGTGCGGGTGGGTTTTTCCAAATTCAACAGACATGCATCACATTAACCAGCCTGATAATAGATAATTTCCTATTTGATTTCCTCTAAACTCTGAATAGAATAAGAATGGAGTTATAGGCCTATTTAGGTTGGTTACAGGCAGACTATCACATTTGGCCTATATCCTATTCCATATACCCTTTTTTTCACCTTTATTTAACCAGGTAGGCTAGTTGAGAACAAGTTCTCATTTATAACTGCGACCTGGCCAAGATAAAGCAAAGCTGTGCGACACAAACAACAACTCAGAGTTACACATGGAATAAACAAACATACTGTCGATAACACCATAGAAAAAGTCTATATAAAAAAGGACTAAAGACAGAACCAAATGATCGGTTTCTATTTCAACATATTTATTAGTGAAGCCAAAGTTCTGTAACATTTATACATTAAATCAAATAGCCTAATACACACCAAAGCTTTTCAAATGTTCAAATCAAAAGGCTAAATTGAGAAGTGCAACTGAAGCACAAAATTATTCCTTTTGAATTCGTGATTTGGAGCCAACCCTGACTGAATCTGAGCAGAATTTACAATTAGAAGCATTTTAGCATTTCTTTTCTACATGAAAATGCAATATCCTGTGTTAATGCGACCCCTGTTATTGGTCTGGCAATATTGTGATATTGGGTCTAGTCTGTGGGTGAGGTGGTATTTGGTCCTGTCTGTATGATACTGTGCTGTAGGTAGCCTAAATTAGTAACTGTTTCCTCTGCCTGTCTTTACAGCCCTTTGTGGACCAGAGCTCTGGCCTTCTGTGGGATCACCCTGAGCTAGCAGGGCTAGATGCCCTGCGTCACCGTCACTCCCTTACCGCCCTCTCTGTACCCCAACGCTGTGTGGGACTGGCACGCAGGAGGGTGGGGCGGGGTGGCAGGTAACCAACTCCTCTTATCATCCACCTATCTATCTCCTTTTTGGTTAGGTATTCTGTTGTTTTATTAAGGGCCAATGATACATGTTAACTCACATTGTGATTTCTCTGAATGGAATCTGATTGAATTGTCACTAAGATTCCACAAATTCCCCCTCTCCTCAGGATCCTGTTGGATCGGGCTTCATCAGACCTGGACAGCGCATTAAAGCAGCTGGACTCAGCCGTCGCCACATCCTGCTCCTTCACCAGGCCTTGTGCCCCAGACCTTACTGATCCCTGGCCCTCCCCACAGAGCCACAGAAATATGCCTGGCTCTGCCTCTTCACTGGCAGACATCGTGAGCAACATCCAGGCCCTGAGGTGGCGCTGTTTCAGACCTAGGCCCACCCAGGGTGACGGCAGTGGTGACACGAGGACGGGCAGATCTTCCATGGATACCACGTTGTCTGGAGGGCTGTTGGTTCACTCCAAGAGAAGTTGCAAAGGTAAGCTCCTCCTCAACCCCACCCCATGGTGATTCTAAAGTCCACCCCTCCGTTTCTATCTCACATCAGCCTCTGCATTTATATGTTGGAACCAAGCCGGTCCCAAAAATAATTTAACTGTATAGGCCTAGTTTCCATGTTGGCTGTATTTTTTAATTGTGCTGCTTTGGAACACATTTGGTTCTCCATTGAAAATAGGCAGGTCAGATGGGTTTGTTTGTATTTGGTGGTTTTCTTTTTCCCTGTCAGCCCCCTGTCAGGCTGTCATCACGTTTCTCAACAGTAACTGTTGTCAGGACTGTCAGCAAGTGTTGATTCATAACTCCCAGTCAGACATGATTTGTGCAGGGAAGTGGAAAGGCTGCCACTGAACCGTAGACTGTTAGGGGGTTTGCACTTCAAGGAACTTCCAGTCAATCAGTTGTGGCCTTCACTCACTCCTAGCTGTATTTTCTGGTATTGCTCCACTATGACCCCTAGTGTTAGGGAGTGGTAACCCATGCAGTCTTCATCTCCTCGCCATATTTTCCTCCCTTCAAAGATTACTACAGTTCTCCATCTGCTCATCTTCCCTCCCTTTTTGCTGTGTACTTTCCCCCTCTCTGTCTCTCTTTCTTTCTCTGTCGCTCTCTATCTCTCTCCGTGTCTGTCTGATGGTCTTGTTCCTATTCTCCTGTACTGACAGGAGGCATCACAGAGGAGCAGTACCAGGTACATCAGCAGGCTCTGGCCCAGATGCAGAAACAGCAGCTGAAAGCTGCTCCTCCCCAGCAGCATTCCTCACTGCCAGAGCGACAAAACACACAAGTACACACACCGTCTTTCACCTCTTCAAAGATAACTGTATATACACAGAATTCCTAATGACTTCGGTCCAGTAGGTGGGGCAAAAAACATTGTCATATCCATTTATATGTTGGTAGGTTGCAAACAGCTCAGTGTATGTATGTTTTGATGTATGTAATGGCAGTGTTATATTCTAAAGACTGTACTAATATTGTGTTGTAGACTTCTGGCTCCACTGATTGCATCATATCGAAGACTCTGGACTCGGCTAGCGCCCATTTTGCGGCATCAGCTGTGATCAGTGCATCAGGCCAGGTCAACAATGAGAATAAATCACACAATACCAGCGTCAATGGGGTTGTCCAGCCTTCAGGTGAGCTTTGGATGAACATATCGTCTAGATTAGAATGTCATACATTTTAAATCTACGGACTTCTCTCGGATATTCTATTGTAGTTGGGTACCATAGTGGAGGCAAATATTGGAGGATTGAAAAAATACTTATTGTTTCTGATCGGGGGATGCTAAATGACCATCCCACCTCATTAATTTACATGTAAGGTATGTGCTTATTCAGGTAATAGGCCTACTCAGGTTTGACGGTGTCATATCACCTCTCCTGCAGGGACCTCCAGACCTCTTCACTCCACCAGCACAGGGTTGGACAGGTCAGGTCTTACCTCCTCCAGCGGAGGCCCTCTGCTACCTGCCCACTCCACCTCCTCCTCGCCTCAGTCTCTGCCCAACCACCGGGGCCACGGCAGTGCTGTCTCCCCTGCCCACCACCAACACAACGCCAGACCCTCTGCCCCCTCGCCGTCTGCCTTAAAGCTGGCCACCGTGGCTGCCAGCAGCCTGGACCGCGTGGCCATGGTGACGCCCGCCTCTGCCATCGGCAGCATGGCCAGGTAAGACCAGAATACATTTCAGTTGTATGTGTTTTAGTATGTCCATACTAAATGTCCATACGTGCCACATCAACACACAGAATATGTATCCGTATGTCCATTACTTCTGACCTGTCCAGCAATTACTAGATTCTTAATTTCTTGTTTTTTCATTTAGAATGGCTGATATACATTTGTTTTCATTTTCCAGGCATATGTATCTGAATAATGAATTACTATAGTTATTCATTTTTGTAGGGATACTCACGAACCTGAGAGACATACTTTGAACGGCATATCAGAGACCACAGTACCAATGGAGGTCACATAACCCACTCCCTTCCTCCTCCCTCATCGCCATTCTGCTCAGACCGGTGAATGTGACAAACAGAACGCAAGCTCCAGCCCCAGCCACCAGAGGGCACGCGTATACAAGGACCTATACAGAATCGAGCATATCAAAAAAATTATAACTTGTCAATATTATAAATGTACATTTTGTAAATTGGGAATATCACTACCTTTGTAAGATAGTATATTTGTATCATTAGTATGTTTTATTTTTTTCTGTTACGTGAATTCTAGTAAATTTGACATCATGCTTTTGCACTTGAAAAATGCAAACAATATATAGTACATGTGAAAATGCAAAAAAAAACGTTTGTTGGGATCATGAGCATGAACCACGGATCCTGGATTACTCATTTTACCACTATTTATTTTGCAATGTTTACATTTTTGTATCTCTACAGACGAAAAACAAATCAGCAAAATATGGACATCGGTCTTGCTAGCATATTTGGTTCTTGTGCTTTTTTTCTAAAAATGGAAAAATGAGCCTGATTTTGATTTGGTTTCACAAATTGAATAGTTATGGTATTAAAAAGTAGATTAGCAGTGGCATTTTTTTCCCCCTTCAGACAAGTATTTTCTGTTACTTTGTCAGTTGTAACAGGAATTGATTGTCTTTTTAATTTTTTATTCTGTTTTCTTTTCCTTTTTCATTCAATGCCGAATTTTCCAAAAACAATGAAGAAATCTTAAAAATGAGCCATTCTCCATACAAACCTATTTATTTACATTTAAATCCAAATGACAAATAAATGCATCCTAAAATCAATCTGCAGATGTAAAGCAAGAATTTTTTTATAATATATTTGCCTTTTTTAAACGGGTAGGGAGTTTAAGCCAATGAACAGTACACAGGAATCTTACCATTCTATCTTATGTATTGCGCTGTATAATCTTGCACATTACTTGGCAACTCTTTGAACGACTACCCCTTTGGATTGGGGGGTGCACATCAATATTTTGGGGTATTTTTTTTCTTCTTTGGTCAAGGGGCAAGTAACATGTTGAAACGATGTCTGATGGTCAGTGATTGACCTCCCCTGTAGATTAGTGTAGTTGATGTAGTGCTGTCCTGTAGAGATATTAGAAACATGTTTAGATAATTAGTAATGCCTAGTGTTCACGCACTATTTCTTCAGACATACATTTTTCCCTGTTACTTGTTCTTGGAGTGTTTCAGAAAAAAATGCTGGGAAATAAATAAATATATCTATACATATCAGTATAACAACTCTCTTTCCTTTGGTTTATGCCATTTCTTCACAACTCTTCTTTTACAGTGAGTTACAGTACCAGTCACAAGTTTTGACACACCTACACATTCCAGGGTTTTTCTTTATTTTTACTATTTTCTACATTGTATAATAATGGTGAAGACATCAAAACTATGAAATAGCACATGGGATCACGTAGTAACCAAATAAGTGTTAAACAAATGAAATTACACTGCTCAAAAAAATAAAGGGAACACTTAAACAACACAATGTAACCCCAAGTCAATCACACTTCTGTGAAATTAAACTGTCCACTTAGGAAGCAACACTGATTGACAATAAATTTCACATGCTGTTGTGCAAATGGAATAGAAAACAGGTGGAAATTATAGGCAATTAGTAAGACACCCCCAATAAAGGAGTGGTTCTGCAGGTGGTGACCACAGACCACTTCTCAGTTCCTATGCTTCCTGGCTGATGTTTTGGTCACTTTTGAATACTGGCGGTGCTTTCACTCTAGTGGTAGCATGAGACGGAGTCTACAACCCACACAAGTGGCTCAGGTAGTGCAGCTCATCCAGGATGGCACATCAATGCGAACTGTGGCAAAAAGGTTTGCTGTGTCTGTCAGCGTAGTGTCCAGAGCATGGAGGCGCTACCAGGAGACAGGCCAGTACATCAGGAGACGTGGAGGAGGCCGTAGGAGGGCAACAACCCAGCAGCAGGACCGCTACCTCCGCCTTTGTGCAAGGAGGAGCACTGCCAGAGCACTGCAAAATGACCTCCAGCAGGCCACAAATGTGCATGTGTCTGCTCAAACGGTCAGAAACAGACTCCATGAGGGTGGTATGAGGGCCCGACGTCCACAGGTGGGGGTTGTGCTTACAGCTCAACACCGTGCAGGACGTTTGGCATTTGCCAGAGAACACCAAGATTGGCAAATTCGCCACTGGCGCCCTGTGCTCTTCACAGATGAAAGCAGGTTCACAATGAGCACATGTGACAGACGTGACAGAGTCTGGAGACGCCGTGGAGAACGTTCTGCTGCCTGCAACATCCTCCAGCATGACCGGTTTGGCGATGGGTCAGTCATGGTGTGGGGTGGCATTTCTTTGTGGGGCCGCACAGCCCTCCATGTGCTCGCCAGAGGTAGCCTAACTGCCATTAGGTACCGAGATGAGATCCTCAGACCCCTTGTGAGACCATATGCTGACACATGCACATTTGTGGCCTGCTGGAGGTCATTTTGCAGGGCTCTGGCAGTGCACCTCCTTGCACTAAGGCGGAGGTAGCGGTCCTGCTGCTGGGTTGTTGCCCTCCTACGGCCTTCTCCACGTCTCCTGATGTACTGGCCTGTCTCCTGGTAGCGCCTGCATGCTCTGGACACTACGCTGACAGACACAGCAAACCTTTTTGCCACAGTTCGCATTGATGTGCCATCCTGGATGAACTGCACTACCTGAGCCACTTGTGTGGGTTGTAGACTCCGTCTCATGCTACCACTAGAGTGAGAGCACCGCCAGCATTCAAAAGTGACCAAAACATCAGCCAGGAAGCATAGGAACTGGTCTGTGGTCACCACCTGCAGAATCAATCCTGTTTTGGGGGGTGTCTTGCTAATTGCCTATAATTTCCACCTTTTGTCTATTCCATTTGCACAACAGCATGTGAAATTTATTGTCAATCAGTGTTGCTTCCTAAGTGGGCAGTTTGATTTCATAGAAGTGTGATTGACTTGAAGTTACATTGTGTTGTTTAAGTGTTCCCTTTATTTTTTTGAGCAGTGTATTTAGCCTTGATTTAATTTTTTTTTGTGGCTCTGGAAAGTTACTGTATGCTACACCTGTTGCTGGGGTTTAGTCTTCAGAATCCTATATACCTAGTAGTTATCCTTCACTGCAGTCTGTACATCTGTCGTTCTGCCCCTGAGCAAGGTAGTTAACCCACTGTTCCCGGGGCGCCGAAGTTGTTGATGTCGATTGTGGCAGCCCCCCGCACCTCTCTGATTCAAAGTGGTTAGGTTAAATGCGGAAGTCACATTTCAGTTGAACGCATTCAGTTGTACAACTGACTAGGTATCCCCCCCTTTCCCCTAAAATGTATTCCTAACGAGATCAGGAGTGAGGTTGTAGTGTAGGCTAAAACAGGCTTTTTGGCACTAGAGTCCTCTATGGGACACCACAGACGGCCCATCATTCACAGCAAACCCACTAGAGGGGAACATCGAGTTGTGTGATTAGCTTTCATGGAATGGATCATATTGGACCATCAATTCCATTTTACACAGAAATGTATGTTTTTATGGTGATGTTTAAAAATGTAATCTACCTGTATAACACTTATTTACAACACATGCAAAGTAAAATTATCTTTACAATCTCTTGTTTTATATCGTTTATCAATATGATTTGAATACTCCTCCCAGAATACCATAGAAGTCCCGTTCGGGCTGAACGCGCGTTTGGCTACGGTAACATCAGCATCCTCACCATCACTGGGGTGGACCAAGGTGGGATTGACAGCATTAGAACAAGGAGCTTCAAATTGGTCGATGCTGGTCCTGATGCAAGACGCATCGGTGAATACGGGAAGTCTTAAGCTAATGTTTGACCACGAAAAGGGGAACTCGCATTCAAATCACCGCTATCAAGCGATAGCAGCCAGACCATTCATCAATCTATTCTTTTCCTTTTAAGCAGGTAACGTTAGACTAGAATTCAGCCTAGCGCCAATCGTTTAATTGACAGGAATGTCGATCGAGATTGAATTTCAGCGAATGACAATGGAAAGAAGTGCTTAATTCCATCTCAGTAAAATTGCAGTTAATTTCACGGTAGTTAGCCTAGAGAAAGTTATTTGGGCATTTCTGGTTGGAAATAACCTAGTGCTGTGGACATGGCGGATGCTGCTGAGTGCGGTGTAAAAGTGATGTGCCGATTCAGGCCTTTAAATGAATCGGAAACCAACAGAGGAGACAAATACATCCCGAAATTCAAAGGCGAAGACACGGTGGTAATAACGGTGAGTAAATCTTAATAATTTTATATATATATATATATACGCCTAATATCCATGGTGTAGTCTACATACAGGTGCCTAAATTCACTCAAATTCAGTCTGACAAAATAAATGTTGATGTGCAAGGTGATCATAAACATTGTTTTATACGAATTAATAAATAGGCGGTTAATGGGCATTTGTTTTGCAGAATAATGGTGGAAATGGCAAATAGTGACCAATATTTTGATCAATGATTCGTGTACTCTGCTATCAATGGAAGCGTCTCTCCAATTTGGGTCTGGATGGTTCATGATCGAGCTATAGGGGCATAATTATCCATGATGTACGCTTGGTGTCAAACTACCAAACCAATAAATAGTACGCTGTGAATGTTTATCTATACATCATCATCATTAATTCAGTTTGCCTAGTAGTGGTCAATGGTCACCGAATGGACGGTAGAATTCACACCTTTCCCCCAAGGGTCTACGAGTCTGTAGACTGTCAGTGTGTGCTGTCATCAATGGCATTACCAACCTACTACGTCATCAACGTTAAATTGAATTAAATTTACCATCTTCGCTGTAGATTAAAATTAACTTTAATTGTATCTTATGTTGTATCTTATGCTTAGTCATTTCAATGTCATTACATTTCCATCCTGATGAGAAAGCTATGGTCTCATAGCTTACAGCACAACAAGAATAATTCCTTAATGTCCCTTCATCTTTTTGCATACTTTTCACTTCACCCCTACCTACATGTACAAATTACCTCGACTAACCTGTAACCCCTGTATATAGCCTCATTATTGTTATTTTATTCTTTTACTTTAAAATATATATATGTTTTTATGTTAAGGGCTTGTAAGTAAGCATTTCACGGTAAGGTCTACACCAATTGTATTCGGGGCATGTGATAAATAAAATGTGATTTGATTTGATCTCAAAGGTTATTCATTTTAAGGTAAATCATAAAACAACCTCTCTGAAAGAACAAATAAAAGTATTCTATTGTCAGTACATGGAATAAAATGAAAACACGGGCTCATGTTTGAAATCAGAACGAGAAGTATCTCCCTCCCTCCTTTGTAGTGGCCACCCTAAATCAAGGTTTGATTCTATTGCTACTACAGCTAGAGGCTCCCAGCATGAGGCCAGTCAGAGTCTGCATGAGTGGAGCCCATTACAGGGGAAACAGCCTAGTTTGTCTTAGTTTGGCCTGTCTAAACCCATAGAGACATCATCATTGACCGGACAGTAATTGGAATGGAAAACCTATGTCCTCCCAGGGAGGGGAAGGCAAAAGAGGAAATGGCCATCAGAAGAGAGAACTGCTGGCTGAGTGAGTTTAAGTAGCGTAAATAAGGACAGTTTTTTACCGGTAATGGAAAAAGGGAGGGGGTTGCGAAGAAGCTGATTGAAGCATTACCTAGAACATCAGACGTGTGTGTGTCTGCGGTGTGTCTGTGCGCATGTTTAATTTCCCAGTTAGTGCTGGAATAGAGCCTGTGTTGGACTGATAGTATTGTGCCACACAGAGGGTTACGATCCCCAACAGTGCAGGATCTGAACCTCAGATCTCAATGAAATGTTGAAATGTTTTACATTGCACACTTGGGATTCGGGAAAAAAATAGATAGTTATATCGAGATATTATTTTTGACGATATATTGGATCGTTTTGACAATGTCGCAATATTCTTTTTGCGCTAGTTTGCTGTAGCTGCACCATAACGCCAATACTTTTCCTTCATAGCTTGTTCTCCATCTTGTTTTTAAATCAGGAGCCCATTTGTTTTCAGCACTCTTATTTCCATGACTGCTCAATATGTTTAGAACATCAAATCGCAATGAAATCACAGTATCGAACCGCAACACATATTGTATTAGCACCTAAGTATCGTGATGACATCGTATCTTGAGGTCCCTGGTAATTCCCAGCCCTATTACACACCCTTATCTTAAGGCTAATATCGATCTGGGATTTTATTTCTTTTTTTCATAGGTTAGAATATATATACCCTGTTATTGTTCCAAGTTATTGGGTTACTCATCACAACCTTTACGCTGGAGGATCGGATCCAGTATGAACAGTTGTTACAAACTGTGGACACAGTAGCTTAACACATGCACATATATTATAGGCCCACTGTGACTGCATTTAACTGAACTCCCCTCATTATGGACTGTTAAATAATGAATCAGTTTGGAACCCATGCAGAGCAAGGCAGGTTCCCTTTGTGCTGACACGTCCGACATTAGTGTTTGCCTTAGCCCAGGGGAAGGTGTGGGGGTATGGTTGCATAAAGCCAAACCAGACAGAGGAACATTAATGCATGGATCGTTTGTAAAGGGGGAAGGGGAAAGTGTTAGGTAACAAACACACACATTTAGGCCTACTCTTGTGCTTTCCATCTGTTACACTAAATCAGATAGAAATATATTACATATTTACTAGAAGCCTAGAGTAGATCTACATATCATGCAAAATAAAGCAATGCACCATGTATTCCTCTTATTCTTGCCCTGACATTTAGATGTATTGATTTGCAGCATCCTTTCCATTTTGTAACCTACAGTAGTCTAATTGCTTATCAGAGAGAAGCTGATGATTTCATGCACATAATTACAAAGCTTCAAACAGCCATATACTGGTTGCGAAATGAACCGGGGCACCTGGCACCAGACCCTTTTTAAAGGCACTTAAATCTTTTGTCTTGCCCATTCACCCTCTGAATGGCACACATACACAATCAATGTCTCAATTGTCTCAAGGCTTTAAAATCCTTCTTAACCTGTCTCCTCCCCTTCATCTACACTGATTGAAGTGGATTTAACAAGTTACATCAATAAGGGATCATAGCTTACACATGGATTCACCTGGTCAGTCTATGTCATGTTTTGTACACTCAGTGTACATTTTGGGAGAAATCTCCAAATCCTCATACTCTTTGAGGCTGGGGGGGCTCTGCTGTGTGTAATAGATTTTTTTGTGACTCTCCATTAGAGTGAGGATTAAATTGCCTGTGAAATCTGTAATTGGAAAAAGCACAGCAAAACACAATTTATGACTCTGTCCCTTTGATTTAGTTTGATCCTGTGCATGGTTGATTGTCAATGTTCACATACAGTGATCTTTATCAATATGTTGCCAGGATAAGATCTGTGATGTGCTGCAATAAGGTTAACCTCTCAATCTCTGTTTCTTTTGTGTGGGGTGTGGGTGAACACATGAACATATGGGGGTGGGGCAGGACTGGCTTGGGTTGAGACATTCAAGTCACCGATTTAGACAAAGCCCCACTACAGAATTCAATGGTGAAGGTGCATAAAGATGGAGGAGTTCGGATATGACGTCATTGTTTTTAGCACTACCAACAGAGTTGTTAAACTACAGTGCGTGACATGGTTCAATGTGCCAGCAAATCAGCACAATCTACTTTTTAGTTTATTTTTAAAATTCCCGCTGCTGGAGCTAGAATTTGGATCATGTAAACTGTGCTAATTACGATACAAAAAGACATTAACAGAAAGTAATGTACAATATGGCAAACTGAGCAAACGAGTGCATGGGGGCCGCCATCTTTATGCACCTTCGCCATTATGCATTATCACCTTACCCAAATTTGATTTTATATGAGTAGTAATGGTGTTTGACACCATGCTTATTTATACAAATCAATACTACGAGCCCTTCCCAACGATGTAGAGTTAAAAAATTATAATAAAAAGAAAATGTGTAACACAAGGAGTAAAATACACAAGAATGGAGCTATATACAGGCAGTACCAGTACCAGATCAATGTGCAGAGGTACAAGGTAATTGAGGTAGATACAGTTTGTACATGAATGCAGGGTAAAGTGACTAGGCATCAGGAAGATGAATAATAACAAGAGTAAATTCAGAACAGAGTAGCAGCAGTTTATGAGTGTAAAAGTGTGTGTGTGTCTGTGTTTGTTTTGTGGCGGTATGCGTGTGTGTGTTATGTGAGTGTGTGTGCATGTATGTAGTGTATGTGTGTGGGTTTTGTGTGAGAGTAGTGTGTTTGTGTGTGTGTGTGTGTGTGTGTATATACATGTATAGTCTTATGAGTGTGCATAGAATCAGTGCGGAAAGTCAGGAAAAACATTTATTTAACAATTTAGCAGTCATATCATGGCTATTTAAGAATCTTATGGCTTGGGGGTAGAAGTTGTCTTTCATGGACAATGCACTGCACATGTTACTGGCTGCTCTCTCCAGCAGCACTTGTTTAAGTTGACACAACTTACTACTATAGCCTCAACCTGTTTTAGACAAACATATACAGTACATCACTTTTTTATTAATGTGCACAATAATGATGTATTAGATTACAATGTGTAGTGTATTTATTAAGGAAATAGCATGTTTACAGTATTAAGATAACAAGCCCAGCCTTGTTTCAGTTCTATTGCTGTCTCTGTGTGTATTTATAGAGGTGAAATATAGCTGTGTCTTTGTTTGGTTGAGATACAGGGCCGTGGCTGGAGTGATGCGATGCAGCTGAGTCTCTTGGGTAATTTTGTCTCCATGACGATGTATGCCGGATGTCATTAGAGATGATTGAAAGGGGAGCAGGAGGTCACAGGCTAGAATCATCGTCGCCAATTACAAACACACAGACCAACACACCCTTTACAAAGAGAGTGTATGCATGGTCACACATACAAGTGTATTTCTTTCCTACACCTGCTCTCTCTCTCTCACTCTCTCTCTCTCTCTCTCTCTCTCTCTCTCTCTCTCTCTCTCTATCTCTCTCTCTCTCTCTCTCTCTCTCTCTCTCTCTCTCTCTCTCTCTCTCTCTCTTTCTCAAAAGAAGTTAGGTACAGTATACACTGCTAAAGACATCCCTCGTCAGGTGGTTCTCCAGCATAATGATGTGCACACAGTGAGAGCATGTTCATTTAATAATGCCTGAGACATCATGCAGTCCAAAAGAGCAAAGGCCTTGGCCTTCCTTTGGGACAGCACATCAATTATTGAGAGGTCTAACATGGCATTTAGAACATGTATGTGTGCCTGCCTGCACGTGCGTGTGTGTGTCCACGCATCATTTATTGAGCTTGTGGAATAGTGTATGTGTGGTCACATGCGTTTGTAAATCTTGCAGACTGCTGCAATACTGCTATGGGTTTTCAGGCTTGGCTGAGGTATTGCTCATAAGTCATTTAGAACACATGGAGTGTATTGAGCTGTGAGGTGAATTTATGGGAGACGTTATGATACAATTTAATTCCATATTGAAATTTTATATCGACTAACCTGTACTCCCGCACATTGACTCAGTACCCCCTGTATATAGCCTCGTTATTGTTATTTGTTGTATTTGCCGCATGTGACAAATACAATTTGATTTGCTTTGAAACGTTCTCGTAAAAAGACATTGAAATTGTTGAGAGTGGCTACCTTGTCTCTTTTAAATGTTTGGTGGTTGATAACCTTCATAAAACACACAAGCAGTGCCCTACGATTGCTCAAAGGATCTTGCTGAACAAGAGATTACGACATAGCAGGCCGCCTTCCTGTCAGCGAGAGAGAGAGAGAAGTCTACAGCACTCAACAGCAATCATGTTTCCATCCTCCTCCTCCATCCGCTGAGGGACACCTGGAGCCGGCCGACATCCAATCAGTGCAGGCCTCTCCCTGTGGGATGCAGTTTCCATGGCGACCGGGTCATTGTTGGAGCGACAGCTCTCTCTCTTTACCGCTGTTCGGGTTGACCCCATGCCTGCGCTATAAAGGCCTGGAAAAAAGAAATCGCTCCTCTGTCAGAAAGCCGGTCCAGAACAAAGAGAGCCAAACATAAAACAAGCCACTTAATAGCCTCCTTCGGTTGGGCTTGAATCAAACTGGACCACACACTGATACACAGGTGGTAGTGGCAGATAATGTAATGTGTGGGGTCTTTGTTTTCACTGGACCAGGCTATCATTGTCACATTGCCGCATGTTGGTTCATATTGATTGATTTCTTATTGCCTTTTCACCATTAATTCAGTCAGTGTGATAGGAAAATAGTGTGGTAGGAAAACAAGATGACCTTATTTAAATATATATATGTAGCTCCATTATCTTTTCTACATACTTTATATCTTGTTACAGTCATTTAAATTTACACTCTAATCGTTTTACCATCCAATTTCTTATTTTTTTCTTATTTTTTGCATATTTTTGAGTGGTGGCAAATTAGTATAGGGGAAGCATCGCACAGAACCTAAATATTTAGTGCTAGCCCTCAACTTCACATTACTCTCTGATGTTGGGCAATAGCTGTACCAGAGTTTCAAGTGCATTGTTGTATGATCTTGTTTATTTATGGTCGCAAACCATCTGTAACTACAACACTGATCCACAACATTGATCCATGTAAAATGTATGCACGCATGAATGTAAGTCGCTTTGGATAAAAGTGTTTTCTATTATTATTACAAAAGTATTTGATTAACAGAAAAGTATTTGCTTGTCTCTGTCTCCAAAGCAACATAATAACCTCCAGGCCCATAGTGTAAGGTTGAGACAGGTGACCTGTCCTGTATTCTTGTGACAGGAGAACTGATCCGATGTCAGGCCAGCGTTGCCACGGCTCTAACCTCAGAGCAGGAGGTGACTGGTTTAGTGTGACACCTGCTAGACTGACTGACTCTGAAACAGATCTAGAGAGAACAAGGTCACCAGAGTCAAAGCACCTTGCTTCATGTAATACAGACCCGATTTGATCACCTTGTCAGATTGTCAGACCCAGCTAGCAGTCAAAAGACTTTGAGAAACAGTGAGAAACAGCCTGTGATGAAAAGTGTTCAACTTCCATTCAGTTTTGTTGATATGAAAATATCTCCGGGCATTAGCTTGACAATGATTTCTCAGCGGCAAATGAAAGGTGGAATGAGATGGGGACTCTCTTGACAGAGTTACTTCCTCCTTTTTCCATGCAGGGCAAGCCTTATGTGTTTGACCGAGTCCTGCCACCCAACACAGCCCAGGAGCAGGTCTACGATGCCTGTGCCAAGCAGATCGTCAAAGGTAAACGCTGTGCCCTATACAGGCCAATTATCTCACATCCTCACGGTCGTCATGTGAACTCAGTTTCAGGCCTATTTTGAAAGAGTTAGCCCCACCGTGTTTTGTTTTGCAGATGTGTTGGGTGGCTACAATGGAACCATCTTTGCCTATGGCCAGACCTCGTCAGGCAAGACTCACACCATGGAGGTAAGTCTGGAGGACATTTTGAGTCCTCATTGGGATTTGCGTGAGAACCAAAGAGATTCCGTCAGAGATTAGATTAAGGATAGCAGTATTGAAAATGATATACGTAATCACAGGACATGTGAAGCTACAATGCAAGTGTGGCCATTAGCAGCTAGTTTTAAGGAGCTTTACAAGACAGCACGACCGAGAGGCCCATGGAACATGAAACTGTATAAAGAGGAGACAGAGGTGCAGTCTGGAAGCAGGGTGAACCTTTGGCCTCACTGCCTGCATCATCTGTAGAGGGTCTAGTGACCCATTGACTGAGCAGGGATTGACTGGGTTTAAGCCGTTTCCCTCAGTCATAATCCTAACATGGGAGAGAGTCGCACAAACATGATTTTTACAGGCGGATCTGAATTGTACAGTGGTTACTACTCAGGCGGCAGACACTTGAGATTTCGCTGACAAACACATTTGAAGCTGTATCTGTCAAACACGTTTGTTTCATTAAAGGGAGGTGCCAGTCAGGCAGCATTCAAACAGACACACAAAAATATTAATATTTTCAGTAAAAAATCGTGCTCAAGCTTGTGAGAAATGTAATTCCTAATTCTCCTCAGATGAGAACATTATCCAACAGTCCCTCCCTCCTGCTGCGTCTTCCTTCCTGGCATACCTTTATTTAGCCCGATTGCCTATGCCAGACGGCACGCCAAAATAGCAGCGAGGTGCTTCTCTGCTACAGTTCACACGATGTGCCGCCATGCGATTACACATACAGTATAGCCTCCTATTCAGCTGCAGCCGTTCCCCTGGTAACAGCCCAGAGATTCTTCAGCAAGCTTGAGGATGAAATCGAAAAACATTTATACCATCATTCAGATCCACATGTTTCCTTACCAGGTGATGGAAGGGCGGGGAAAGCGATGTTGGCAATATGATTAGCTTCCATGCAAGCTCTGTCAGCCTGACCAGAATGTAAAACTATCCCTGTTATGTGTTTCATCTAAAACGCTATTATACATCTCCCCATACCTAGAATCAAATTACAGTTTGAAGGACATAGCAGCCCTGAGGCGAAGGGCAAACGGTAATAGTCCATTGCAGAGTAAATTATTGCAGAGACAATAACATTTTTAAATTGCAATTTGGCTGTTTAAGGAAGGGTCAGACTGAATTAAATGGGGATTGGGATGGAGATGAGAGGACTAAATTCTTGAGGGGATACAGGCTGGCCAAAGAGTCTGTAATGAAACCCCCTTGAGGTCCCATGTATATTTCATTTTAATATGAGGACATAGGAAGACTAAGGGTGTTTATGAAGACTAAGGGTGTTTTCACACTTGGTCCCTTTTAAACAATTGTTTTTAACTCATCTTTTGAGGTGGCCTGAGTTCGGCTTGCTTGAATTCCTCTGTCCAGTTCCTTTTTTTAGGTTAATGTGAACACAAAGCTCCCCAGGTTCAATTGTCATAATTCCCGCACCACACACTAGAATCCTGCAATACCATTTCCTCTGCCATGAACCCTCACATTGGTGCCACAAAAGAGAGAAGATGATAATGTGAAGGTTCGCAGAAAAAAACGTGTGCTGTTTCTGGATAGTAATTAGCCATTTTCAAGGATGCTAAAATATGTGTCCAGTTGTTAGGTCAGATCATTTTTTTGCAATATGTGGTAAAGAGATATGTGTAAAGAGAACCGATTCATAAGCCGTTTATTCTCTTGTGGGATTTGAATAGTGTGAGAAGAAAACAATATATTTGGTGAGAATCCACAGCATAGGGTACAAAATCAATTCTAGCTCTTAAAGGAACAGTAGCCTAGATTGGATGTATTATAGCATTATTTAGTCTGTAGTTATTCTTCTACTACTTATTCTGTTACCAATAATATTTACATGTTAATAGCATCTTCTGGTGGCAATTATGATGTTTAATCTTTTAACTAAATGCAATCTATTAGTTTCCAAAATGTAAGGTACTTTAGAACTAGGTGATAAGACGTTCTGATGGAATGGATTGTCCTGCACTTTGTAAAAACCCAGAGTGCATTGATTGAATTATATAAACATAGAAGACTCGGACTACAGAATAGGTGAAGTGAACTGGCAAAAGAGTTGAGTCCTCATTCAAAGTAAAGGGCAGTGTGAATGCAAACCGAATTCTTTAGCTTTTATTTTTTACCCCAGAGTTCACTTTAAAGAGGACTGAGATCGGTTATTTTAAAGAGGACTATACAGTGCATTCAGAAAGTATTCAGACCCCTTGACTTTTTGTTACATTACAGCCTTATTCTAAAATGTATCCAATTGTTTTTTTCCTCATTAATCTACAGACAATACCCCATAATGACAAAGCAAAAACAGTATTTTTTGTTGTTCTTGCTAATTTATAAACATTTTAAACAGAAATATCACATTTACATAAGTATTCAGACCCTTTACGCAGTACTTTGTTGAAGCACCTTTGGCAGCAATAACAGCCTCAAGTCTTCTTGGGTATGAGGCTACAAGCATGGCACACCTGTATTTGGGGAGTTTCTCCAATTCTTCTCTGCAGATCCTCCCCCAGTTCTGTCAGGTTGGATGGGGAGCGTCGCTGCACAGCTATTTTCAGGTCTCTCCAGAGATGTTCGATTGGGTTCAAGTTCGGGCTCTGGCTGGGCCACTCAATGACAGAGACTTGTTCCGAAGCTGCTCCTGCATTGTCTTGGCTGTATGCTTAGGGTCGTTGTCCTGTTGGAGGGGGAACCTTCGCCCCCAGTCTGAGGTCCCGAGCTCTCTGTAGCAGGTTTTCATCAAGGATCTCTCTGTACTTTGCTCCGTTCATCTTTCCCTCGATCCTGACTAGTCTCCCAGTCCCTGCCGCTGAAAAACATCCCCACAGCATCATGCTGCCAGTACCATGCTTCACCGTAGGGATGGTGCCAGGTTTCCTCCAGACGTGACCCTTGGCATTCAGGCCAAAAAGTTCAATCTTGATTTCATCAGGCCAGAGAATCTTGTTTCTCGTAGTCTGAGAGTCTTTAGGTGCCTTTTGGAAAACTCAAAGTGGGCTGTCATGTGCCTTTTACTAAGGAGTGGTTTCCGTCTGGTCATTCGACCATAAAGGCTTGATTGGTGGAGTGCTGCAGAGATGATTGTCCTTCTGTAATGTTCTCCCATCTCCACAGAGGAACTCTGTAGCTCTGTCAGAGTGACCATCGGGTTCTTGGTCACCTCCCTGACCAAAGGCCCTTTTCCCCCGATTGCTCAGTTTGGCCGGGCGGCCAGTTATAGCTCTAGCTCTGGTTCCAAACTTCTTCCATTTAAGAATGATTGAGGCCACTGTGTTCTTGGGGACCTTCAATACTGCAGAAATGTTTTGGTACCCTACCCTGGATCTGTGCCTCGACGTAATCCTGTCTCGGAGCGCTACACACAATTCCTTCGAACACATTGCTTGGTTTTTGCTCTGACATGCACTGTCAACTATGAGACCATATATAGACAGGTGTGTGCCTTTCGAAATCATGTCCAATTAATTGAATTTACCACAGGTGGACTCCAATCAAGTTGTAGAAACATCTCAAGGATGATCAATGGAAACAGGATGCACCTGAGCTCATTTCAAGTCTCATAGCAAAGGGTCTGAATACTTATGTAAATAAGTTTCTAAAAATCTGTTTTCATTTTGTCATTGTCTGGTATTGTGTGTAAATTGATGACGAAAATGTGTATTTAATAAATTTTAGAAAAAGGCTGTAACGTAACAAAATGTGGAAAAGTAAAGGGGTTTGAATACTTTCAGAATGCACTGTATCTGGAAACACCCTATGAGGGTTAATGCTGAATGATTTGTCCTCTGTAAGAGCTTGATAGCAGCCTGTGATAAACTTCTGTCGCTACTTCACATGAGGTTGGTGGCACCTTAATTGGGGAGAACGGGCTTGTGGTAATGGCTGGAGCGGAATCAGTGGAACGGTATCAAATCCATCAAATCCATTCGCTCTGTTTCAGCCATTATTATGAGCCATCCTCCCCTCAGCTGCCTCTACTGCTGAGCAATGAGCAATCCAACATTGGAGTAACCTGACAGAGAGACTGAATATTTGTTGGGTTGTTTTAAAAATACTCTCACTTTTCCTTCTTGGGTCAGATGTATCATTTTCTTCACATATATTTTGTGAGCAGCGTATTTTTTTTGCACAAGCAGTTTTTTAAAATATTGTCATGTTTTGGAAATGTTGGATGTTGTTTGTTAAAGATCTTGTGTTCTCCATCTCAG